>NC_072492.1:0-160000 GCF_027574615.1 Eptesicus fuscus
TTCCAGTGTTTCACCAACTCCTTTTCCCGAAAAGGCCAACTCCTATTGACGGAATAATAAATGTAAACAGTGTCACACTCGGTTCTGAGCTGTTTGAACAAGATTTCCCAGTGACAAATTGTGCTGTTCAGATATTCAGTCTATGGAATATGTATTCCTAGTGTGTGAAGCAAATTTATAAATATTTCCCTAGTCTGGAGTTGCAAATTCTCAGTGCTACACTCCAATTTGTCCAGTGATTGAAGCTTATTCATTGTGAATACCCAACGTTACTACACCGTGACCTTAAACCTAACTCTCTAACCCTAACCCTAACCTAGCCCTAACCTGAGCCTGAACCATACCTAGCCCGAACCCTTATCCTAACCCTAACCCTAGCCAGAACCCCAATTCTCTAACCCTAACACCAGAACAAACCTCGATGACGTCATCACTCCCAGCTGGTCCCCTGGACAAATCATTATCGCCTGGGATCAATTGAGCCTGCCCACGTGGCCCCTCCCTTTGGTGACGTCATCACTTCCGGTTTAATGGCCTAACCAGGCTTCTTGCAAAAACGCCAACTCATTGTCCCTGAATTAGAAATGTAACCAGTATGCAACTCGGTTCTTTGTTCTTTGAACACGATTTCTTTGTCAGGAAACAATGTGTTACAGATATTAAGGCCCTTTCTTCACGTATTCCTAGTGTTTGAAGCACTTTCTTAGATATTAACCTAGATTATCATTGTGAATTTCCCGAGTTGGACTCCCTCTCTTCCAGTATCTCAACCACCTTCATTGTGAATTCCAATTTGGTGAAACAGCGTTTTTTTACAAATATACCAGCACTTTAAACATTATTACCACTTGAAAGTCTAGCCTACCTTTCACAGCGCTTTTGATACAAATTCTCAGTATTTCAGAATTCAGTAGATATATTCGGGTTCTAATAAGTATTCCAAGAGTTCTAGAGACACTCTGACACATCCCCCTGGTCTGTTGTTTTGAGCTCTGAGAGATTTGATTTTAACACAGGTGTCAAACCGGCTTTTTAAAGGCACATTAAAACACTACTTGGAACACGAGCCTAACTAACATTTTGATTTCAAGTGTGTTCTCAATACTTTTATACTATTCTATAGCCCTAGGAAAATGAATTTATCAGTGTTTCACCAACTCCTTTTCCCGAAAACGCCAACTCCTTTTGAAGGGAAAAATAAATGTAAACAGTGTCACACTCTGTTCTCAGCTGTTTGAACAAGAATTCCCAGTGACAAAATTGTGCTGTTCAGATATTCAGTCTATGGAATATGTATTCCTAGTGTGTGAAGGACATTTCTAAATATTTCCCTAGTCTGGAGTTGTAAATTCTCAGTGCCACACTCCAATTTGTCCAGTGATTGAAGCTCATTCATTGTGAATACCCAAGGTTACTACACCGTGACAGTAAACCCTTTCCCTAACCCTCTAACCCTAACCCTAAACCTAGCCCTAACCTGAGCCTGAACCCTACCTAGCCAGAACCCTTATCCTAACCCTAACCCTAGCCTGAACCTCAATTCTCTAACCCTAACACCAGTATTAACCTCGATGACTTAATCACTCGAGCTCATTCCCCGGCCAAATCATTATCACCTGGAATCAATTGAGCCTGCCCACATGGCCCCTTCCCTTGGTGTCGTCATAACTTCGGGTTTAAAGGCAGAACCAGGCTTCTTTCAAAAATGCCAATTCATTGGCCCTGAATTATAAATGTAACCAGTATTCAACTCGGTTCTATGTTCGTGGAACACGATTTCCTGGTCAGGAAACAATGTGTTACAGATGTTGAGGCCCTTTCTTCACATATTCCTAGTGTTTGAAGCACTTTCTTAGCTATTAACCTAGGTTATCATTGTGAATTTCCCGAGTTGGAGTCCCTCTCTTCCACTATCTCAAGCTGCTCCATTGTCAATTCCAATTTGGTGAAACAGCGTTTTTTTTACAAATATAGCAGCACTTTAAACATCATTACCACTTGAAAGTGTATCCTACCTTTCACAGCGCTTTGGATACAAATTCTCAGTATTTAAAAATTCAGTAGAGATGTTCGGGTTCTAATAAATATTCCAAGAGTTCTAGAGACACTCTAACACATCCCCGTGGTGGTTTTTTTTTAGAGCTCTGAGAGTTTTTATTTTAACACGGGTGTCATACCGGCTTTTTAAAGGCACATTAAAACACTACTTGCAACACGAGCCTAACTAACATTTTGATTTCATAGTGTTCTCAATACTTTCATACTATTCTATAGCCCTAGGAAAATGAATTTATCAGTGTTTCACCAACTACTTTTCCCAAAAAGGCTAAGTCCTTTTGACGGGAAAAATAAATGTAAACACTGTCACACTCGGTTCTCAGCTGTTTGAAGAAGATTTCCCAGTGACAAAATTGTGCTGTTCCGATATTCAGTCTATTGGAATATGTATTCCTAGTGTGTGAAGCCCATTTCTAAATATTTCCCTAGTCTGGAGTTGTAAATTGTAAGTGCTACAATCCATTTTGTCCAGTGAGTGAAGCTCATTCATTGTGAATACCCAAAGTTACTACACCGTGACCGTAACACTTTCCCTAACCCTCTAACCCTAATCCTAAACTTAGCCATAACCTGAGCCTGAACTCTACCTTGCCCTAACACTTATCCTAACCCTAAACCTAGCCTAAACCACAATTCTGTAACCCTAACACCAGTACTAACCTCAATGACTTAATCACTCCCAGCTGGTCCCCTGGCCAAATCATTATCACCTGGGATCAATTGAGCCAGCCCAGGTGGCCCCTCCCCTTGCTGACATCATCACTTCCGGTTTAATGGCCGAACCAGGCTTCTTTCAAAAACGCCAACTCATTGTCCCTGAATTATAAATGTAACCAGTATCCAACTCGGTTCTATGTTCTTGGAACACGATTTCCTGGTCAGGAAACACTGTGTTACAGATATTAAGGCCCTTTCTTCACGTATTTCTAGTGTTTGAAGCACTTCCTTTGATATTAACCTAGGTTGTCATTGTGAATTTCCTGAGTTGGAGTCTCTCTCTTCCAGTGTCTCAAGCTCCTTAATTGTGAATTCCAATTTGGTGAAACAGCGTCTTTTACAAATATACCAGCACTTTAAACATTATTACCACTTCAAAGTGTATCCTACCTTTCACAGCGCTTTGGATACAAATTCTCAGTATTTCAAATTTCAGTAGAGATGTTCGGGTTCTAATACATATTCCAAGAGTTCTAGAGACACTCTGACACATCCCCCTGGTCTGTTGTTTAGAGCTCTGAGAGTTTTTATTTTAACACGGGTGTCATACCGGCTTTTTAAAGGCACATTAAAACACTACTTGGAACACGAGCCTAACTAACATTTTGATTTCATAGTGTTCTCAATACTTTCATACTATTCTATAGCCCTAGGAAAATGAATTTTTCAGTGTTTCACCAACTCCTTTTCCCGAAAAGGCCAACTCCTTTTGACGGGAAAAATAAATGTAAACAGTGTCACACTCAGTTCTCAGCTGTTTGAACAAAATTTCCCAATGACAAAATTGTGCTGTTCAGATATTCAGTCTATTGGAATATGTATTCCTAGTGTGTGAAGCACATTTCTAAATATTTCCCTAGTCTGGAGTTGTAAATTCTCAGTGCTACACTCCATTTTGTCCAGTGATTGAAACTCATTCATTGTGAATACCCAAAGTTACTACACCGTGACCATAACCCTATCCCTAACCCTCTAACCCTAACCCTAAAGCTAGCCCTAACCTGAGCCTGAACCCTACATTGCCCGAACCCTTATCCTAACCCTAACCCTGCCAGAACCCCAATTCTCTAACCCTAACACCAGTACTAACCTCGATGACTTAATCACTCCCAGCTGGTGCCCTGGCCAAATCATTATCACCTGGGATCAATTGAGCAAGCCCAGGTGGCCCCTCCCCTTGGTGACATCATCACTTCCAGTTTAATGGCCTAACCAGGCTTATTTCAAAAACGCCAACTCATTGTCCCTGAATTACAAATGTAACCAGTATCCAACTCGGTTCTATGTTCTTGGAACACGATTTCCTTGTCAGGAAAAAATGTGTTACAGATATTAAGGCCCTTTCTTCACGTATTCCTAGTGTTTGAAACATGTTCTTATATATTAACCTAGGTTATCATTGTGAATTTCCCGAGTTGGAGTCTCTCTCTTCCAGTGTCTCAAGCTCCTTCATTGTGAAATCCAATTTGGTGAAACAGCGTTTTTTACAAATATACCAGCACTTTAACCATTATTACCACATGAAAGTGTATCCTACCTTTCACAGTGCTATGGATACAAATTCTCAGTATTTCAAAATTCAGTAAAGATGTTCGGGTTCTAAAACGTATTTCAAGAGTTATAGAGACACTCTGACACATTCCCCTGGTCTGTTGTTTTGATCTCTGAGAGTTTTCATTTTAACACGGGTATCATACTGGCTTTTTAAGGTCACATGAAAACACTACTTGGAACACTAGCCTAACTAACATTTTGATTTCATAGTGTACTCAATACTTTCATACTATTCTATAACTCTAGGAAAATGAATTTTTCAGTGTTTCACCAAAAACTTTTCCGAAAACGCCAACTCCTTTTGACGGAAAAATAAATGTAAACAGTGTCACACTCGGTTCTCAGCTGTTTGAACAAGATTTCCCAGTGACAAAATTGTGCTGTTCAGATATTCAGTCTATTGGAATATGTATTCCTAGTGCGTGAAGCATATTTCTAAATATTTCCCTAGTCTGGAGTTGTAAATTCTCAGTGCAACACTCCAATTTGTCCAGTGATTGAAGCTCATTCATTATGAATATTTAAAGTAACTACAATGTGACACTAACCCTTTCCCTAACCCTCTAACCCTAACCCTAAACCTAACCCTAACCTGAGCCTGAACCCTACCTAGTCTGAACCCTTATCCTAACCCTAACCCTAGACAGAACCCCATTTCTCTAACCCTAACACCAGAACAAACCTTGATAACGACATCACTCCCAGCTGGTCCCCTGGCCAAATCATTATCACCTGGGATCAATTGAGCCTGCCCACGTGGCCCCTCCCCCTTGGTGACGTCATCACATCCAGTTTAATGGCCGAAACAGGCTTCTTTCAAAAACGCCAACTAATTGTCCCTGAATTATAAATGTAACCAGTATCCAACTCGGTTCTATGTTCTTGAACACGATTTCCTTGTCAGAAAACAATGTGTTACAGATATTAAGGCCCTTTCTTCACGTATTCCTAGTGTTTGAAGCACTTTCTTAGATATTAACCTAGGTTATCATTGTGAATTTCCCTAGTTGGAGTCTCTCTCTTCCAGTGTCTCAAGCTCCTTCATTGTGAATTCCAATTTGGTGAAACAGCGTTTTTTACAAATATACCAGCACTTTAAACATTATTACCACTTGAAAGTGTATCCTACCTTTCACAGCGATTTGGATACAAATTCTCAGTATTTCAAAATTCAGTAGAGATGTTCAGGTTCTAAATCATATTCCAAGATTTCTAGAGACACTCTGAGACATCCCCCTGGTCTGTTGTTTTGAGCTCTGAGAGTTTTTATTTTAACTCTGGTGTCATACTGGCTTTTTAAAGGCACATTAAAACACTACTTGGAACCCTAGCCTAACTAACATTTTCATTTCTTAGTTTTCTCAATACTTTCATACTATTCTATAGCTCTAGGAAAATGTATTTTGCAGTGTTTCACCAACTCCTTTTTCCAAAAACGACTACTACTTTTGTCGGGAAAATAAATGTAAACAGTGTCACACTCGGATCTCAGCTGTTTGAACAAGATATCCCTGTGACAATATTGTGCTTTTCAGATATTCAGTCTATTGGAATATGTATTCTTAGTGTGCGATGCACGTTTCTAAATATTTCCCTAGTCTGGAGTTGTAAATTCTCAGTGCTACACTCCAATTTGTCCAGTGTTTAAAGCTCATTCATTGTGAATACCCAACATTACTACACCGTGGCCTTATCCTTGTCCCTAACCCTCTAACCCTAACCCTAAACCTAGCCCTAACCTGAGCCTAAACCCTAACTTGCCCGTACCCTTATCCTAACCCGAACCCGGGCCAGAACCCCAATTCTCTAACCCTAACACCAGAACTAACCTCGATGACATCATCACTCCCAGCTGGTCCCCTGGCCAAATCATCATCACCTGGAATCAATTGAGCCTGCCCACGTGGCTCCTCCCACTTGGTGACATCATCTCTTTCAGTTTAATGGCCAAACCAGGCTTCTTTCAAAACCGCCAACTCATTGTCTCTGAATTATAAATGTAAACAGTATTTAACTCCGTTCTATGTCCTTTGAACAGGATTTCCTTGTCAGGAAACAATGTGTTCCAGATATTAAGGCCCTTTCTTCAGATATTGCTAGTGTTTGAAGCACTTTCTTAGATATTAACCTAGGTTATCATTTTGAATTTTCTGAGTTGGAGTCTCTCTCTTCCAGTTTCTCAAGCTGCTTCATTGTGAATTCCAATTTGGTGAATCAGTGTTTTTTACAAATATACCTGCACTTTAACCATTATTACTACTTGAAAGTCTATCCTACCTTTCAATTCTCTTTGGATACAAATTCTCAGTATTTCAAAATTCAGTAGAGATGATCGGGTTCTAAAACGTATTCCAAGAGTTCTAGAGACACTCTGACACATCCCCCTGGTCTGATGTTTTGAGCTCTGAGAGTTTTCATTTTAACACCTGTGTCATACCGGCTTTTTAAAGGCACATTAAAACACTACTTGGAACACTAGCCTAACTAACATTTTGATGTCATAGTGTTCTCAATACTTTCATACCATTCTATAGCTCTAGGAAAATGAATTTTCCAGTGTTTCACCAACTCCTTTTCCCAAAAATGCCAACTCCCTTTGACGGGAAAAATAAATATAAACCGTGTCAAACTCGGTTGTCAGCTGTTTGAACAAGATTTCCCAGTGACAAAATTGAGCTGTTGAGATATTCAGTCTATTGGAATATGTATTCCTAGAGTGTGAAGCTCATTTCTAAATATTTCCCTAGTCTGGAGTTGTAAATTCTCAGTGCTACACTCCAATTTGTCCAGTGATGAAAGCACATTCATTGTGAATACCCAACGTTACTACTCCGTGACCGGAACCTTGTCCCTAACACTCTAACCCTACCCTACACCAGCCCTAACCTGAGCCAGAACCCTACCTAGCCCGAACCTTTATCCTAACCCTAAACCTAGCCAGAACCCCAATTCTCTAACCCTAACAACAGAACTAACCTCAATGACGTCATCACTTTCAGCTGGTCCCCTGGCCAAATCATTATCACCTGGGATCAATTGAGCCTGCCCACGTGGCCCCTCACTCGTGGTGACGTCATCACTTCCAGTTTCATGGCCTAACCAGGCATCTTTCAAAAACGCCAACCCATTGTCCCTGCATTATAAATGTAACCAGTATCCAACTTGGTTCTATGTTCTTTGAACACGATTTCCTTGTCAGAAAACAATGTGTTCCAGATATTAAGGCCCTTTCTTCACGTATTCCTAGTGTTTGAAGCACTTTCTTAGATATTAACCTTGGTTATCATTGTGAATTTCCCAAGTTGGAGTCTCTCTCTTCCACGGTCTCAAGATCCTTCATTGTGAATTCCAATTTCGTGAAACAGCGTTTTTCACAAATATACCAGCACTTTGACCATTATTACCACTTGAAAGTCTATACTACCTTTCACAGCGCTTTGGATACAAATTCTAAGTATTTCAAAATTCAGTAGAGATGTTCGGGTTCTAAAACATATTCCAAGAGTTCTAGAGACACTCTGACACATCCCCCTGGTCTGTTGTTTTGAGCTCTGAGAGTTTTCATTTTAACAGGGATGTCATACTAGCTTTTGAATTGCACATTAAAACACTTCTTGGAACACTAGCCTAACTAACATTTTCATTTCTTAGTGTTCTCAATACTTTCATACTATTCTATAGCTCTAGGAAAATGTATTTTTCAGTGTTTCACCAACTACTTTTCCAGAAAACACCAACTCATTTTGATGGGAAAAATAATGTAAACCGTGTCACACTCGGTTCTCAGCTGTTTGAACAAGATTTCCCAGTGAAAAAATTGTTCTGTTCAGATATTCAGTCTATTGGAATATGTATTCCTAGTGTGGGAAGCACATTTCTAAATATTTCCCTCGTCAGGAGTTGCAAATTCTCAGTGCTACACTCCAATTTGTCCAGTGATTGGAGCTCATTCATTGTGAATACCCAACGTTACTACACCGTGACCATAACACTGTCTGTAACCCTCTAACTATAACCCTAAACCTAACCATAACCTGAGCCTAAACGCTACCTTGCCCGAACACTTATCCTAACCCTAACCCTAGGCAGAACCCCAATTCTCTAACCGTAACACCAGAACTAACTTCCATGACATCATCACTCCCAGCTGGTTCCCTGGCCAAATCATCATCACCTGGGATCAATTGAGCCTGCCCACATTGCCCCTCCCCTTCTTGACGTCATCACTTCCGGTTTAATGGCCTAACCAGGCTTCTTTCAAAAATGCCAACTCATTGTCCCTGAATTATAAATGGAACCAGTATCCAACTCGGTTCTCTGTTCTTTGAACACGATTTCCTTGTCAGGAAACAATGTGTTGCAGATATTAAGGCCCTTTCTTCACATATTCCTAGTGTTTGAAGCACTTTCTTAGATATTAACCAGGTTATCATTGTGAAATTCCCGAGTTGGAGTCTCTCTCTTCCAGATTCTCAAGCTCCTTCATTTTGAATTCCCATTTGGTGAATCACCGTTTTTTACAAATATACCAGCACTTTAACCATTTTTACCACTTGAAAGTCTATCCTACCTTTCAATGCGCTTTGGATACAAATTCTCAGTATTTCAAAATTCAGTATAGATATTTGAGGTTTTTTAAATTTCTTTATTGATTAAGGTTTCACATATTTGTCCTCATCCATGCATTCCCATCAAACTCCCCTCCTCAAGAATGCCCCCAACCCCTTGTTGTCCTTAACCATTGGTTAATCTTGTATGCCTGCACACAAGTCCTTTGGTTGATCTCTCCCCCCTACTCCCACCCTCCTCTACCCTCCCTCTGAGGCCCGACAGTCCGATCGATGCCTCCTTGTTTCTGGGTCTGTTCTTGTTCATCAGTCTATGTTGTTCATCATTTCCCCTAGACTAGTGGGATCATGTGTTACTAGAAATATACTTATAAGAACCGAATGTGAGATGTGCAATAATAGTTATCCTGATAGGCAAATGAATCAGTCTGTAGTGAGTTTCTTTCTGGACCAACAGTTCTTTTGAGACCCAATTTCAATGTCTACCAGTTCCTTATGTGTACATGTCGGCACTGACTTTTCAGTTCTGAATGGTGGACAAATTGTGGTAATGCAGGTCCGACTCCCTCTGGTTTGGTCTCACCCGGACCCAGGGGCACGGCCTCACCCAGACTCAGGGGCGCGTGGCCTCACCCAGAGTTGGGACCCAGCATCACCTGGGCCCCATGGAGCGTGGCCTCACCCGGACCCAGGTGCACGTGGCCTCACCCGGACCCAGGATCCAGCCTCACCTTGACCCAGGGGCGCGCGGCCTCACCTGGACCCGGGCTCCAGCCTCATCTGGGCTCCAGCCTCATCCAGACCCAGGGGCGCATTGCCTCACCCAAACCCTAGGGCGCGTGGCCTCACCCGGTCCCGGTGGCGCGTGGCCTCACCCGGTCCCAGGGGCTCGCAGCCTCACCCAGATCCAGGGGTGTGCAGCCTCCCCCGGACCCAGGGGCATGTGGCCTCAGCCGGACCTGTGGGCATGAGGCCTCACCCGGGCCCATGATCCAGCCTCACCCAGACGCAGGGGCACATTGCCTCTCCCGGACCCAGGGGCACGCGGCCTCATCCGGGCCTGGGACCCCGCCTCACCCAGACCCAGGGGCGCGTGGCCTCACCTGGACCCAGGGGCACGCAGCCTCACCCAGACCCGGATCCAGCCTCACCCGGACCTGGGCTCCAGCCTCATCCGGGCTCCAGCCTCATCCGGAACCAGGGGCGCGTTGCCTCACCCAAACCCAAGGGCGCGTGGCCTCACCCGGTCCCGGGGGTGCGTGGCCTCACCCGGTACCAGGGGCTCGCAGCCTCACCCAGATCCAGGGGTGTGCGGCCTCACCCGGTCCCGGGGGTGCGTGGCCTCACCCGGTCCCAGGGGCTCGCAGCCTCACCTAGATCCAGGGGTGTGCAGCCTCCCCCGGACCCAGGGGCGCATGGCCTCACCCGGGCCTGGGACCCAGCCTCATCCGGACCCAGGGGCACGGCCTCACCCAGACCCAGGACCCAGCCTCACCTGGACCCAGGGGCACATGGCCTCACCCGGACCCAGGGGCGCATGGCCTCACCCGGACCCAGGGGCACACAGTCTCGCACGGACCTGGGACCCAGCCTCACCTGGACCCAGGGGTGTGCGACTTCACCCGGATCCAGGGGCACGTTACCTCACCTGGACCGAGGGGTGCGGCCTCACCCAGACCCGGGACCCAACCTCACCCGGACCCAGGGGCGCGTGGCCTCACCCAGACCCGGATCCAGCCTCACCCGGACCCAGGGGCACGCAGTCTCGCCCGGACCCAGGACCCAGCCTCACCCAGACCCAGGGGTGTGCTGCCTCACCCGGATCCAGGGGCGCGTTGCCTCACCTGGACCAAGGGGCGCGGCCTCACCCGGACCTGGGACCCAACCTCACCCGGACCCAGGGGCACGTGGCCTCACCCAGACCCAGGGGTGCCTGGCCTCACCCAGACCCGGATCCAGCCTCACCCGGACCCAGGGGCATGGCCTCACCCGGACCCAGGGGCGCTTGGCCTCACCCAGACCCAGCGGCACGCAACCTCGCCCGGACCCAGGACACAGCCTCACCCGGACCCAGGGGCGTGCAGCCTCACCCAGATCCAGGGACGCATGGCCTCGCCCGGACCCAGGGGCGCACAGCCTCACCTGGACCCAGGACTCAGCCTCACCCTGACCCAGGTACCAGCCTCGCCCGGACCCAGGGGCGCGCGGCCTCACCTGGATCCAGGACCCAGCAGGGCCTCTTCTTCCTGATCCCAACTCCCATCGGTCAATTCCTTCTCAACAATTCCTCCAGCCATTTTCTCAACATTCCGGGGCGGCTGCCGCGGAACTCACCGGGCGGTGGGCTCAGCAAGGCTCCGGTGCGCCCGGTGCTCGTCGGCAGGCTGGTCCGAGGTCGCTGCGACTGCGCTCGGGTCTGCAGCGGTGGCCGGTCGCCAGGCATGTGCACCTGGCCACTTCCAGGGAGCAGAGATTCTCAAATGACTCGGAGTTCAGCAAGAACGGAGTCTCCCACCCCATGACCCCCAGGGGCTCATCTGTCTGTGCTCGGCAGCGAGCGGAGCTGTCCCCTCAGCCAGAGACCGCCAGGGGAACCGCGCCGAGCATGTTCCAGGACGCCAAGCACGTTCCAGAGCCATAGTTCTTAAAGTGTGATCTTTGGCTCACCGGCATCAGCATCATCCCGCATCCCCCTCTCTTTTATTCTAGTTGTAGAGCATCCACTCAGCCAGCCCTCCAGTGGTTCTGGATGGTGTCTACTCTGTTTTCCAGTTGTAGTTTCAAAATTGTTGTGGTAGGCAACAATCAGGCGTCTGCCCTATGCCGCCATCTTGGTCCTCCAGAAGATTCTTAAGTAACCTTATAAATGTGGTTCTGAACACTGTGTCGTCCATTAGTTTACTTTCCTCCATCCCTTCTATTCGTGACCTGCTTCGGTGTCTCCACATTTTGGCTGCCTCCCTATGTTGATGGAGTGGCTTTGTGTGGTCAGTGACCTATAGGGGCTGGTAGCTCAGCTTCCCTAATCTCCCTAGTTGGAGTGCAAAGTCTTGGTGTTGTTAAGCCTTGATTGCTGTTGGTACACTGGGAGGATTTGCCCTCCAGTCCAATTGGCTGTGAGGATCAGCTGTGTCTATGCCGGGAGACAGCCTTATTCAACTAGACTTGCAAAATTGTAAAAGCCTCTGTGCTCAGCTTGGATGGAGTGGAGTTTCAGGGTGGAGCCTACAGCCTTGGCTTCCCATCAGCCCCGCCCTATGAGGTTCCTGGGTCTCAGTGTCTCCCAGTGTCCTTCTGTACTCCCTGCAAACACCTCTGAGAGAAAGGCGCCCTGGAGTTTCGCCCGCTGCCAAACAGTCTAGTTTCTCCCCCTTCTCTGGGTCCAGGTGAGGCTGGGTCCCAGAACTGGGTTTCAGTGTAGTCAGAACTGGGCTCAGCGCAGTCTGGAGCTTTTGTCTCCTTCCCACTAGGGCAATTCAGCAGCACTGTCAACAGACCATCCTCTGCGCGCATTCCCGTGCGCGCCTCCGGTGCTCTGCCTTTCACCGCTCCTCTGCGTTTCCGCCTTACAGCCCAGATTCCCCCAGTATGAGCCTGGCTTCCCAGGGTCTCTCCCGGAACTGGGGTTCAGTGCAGTCAGAGCTGGGGTTCAGCACAATCTGGAGCTTTTATCTCCTTCCCGCTAGAGAACGCCGGCCAGGCACTCAGCCGCCCCGTCCTCGCTGGCTCCATCCTCCCCGCAGGCACACGCGCCAGTGTCTCCGCCCGTGTCTCCATACCTCAGGCTTTTACGGTTCCTCTAATTTTCCTTGTGGTTTTCTCTTTCCTTCTAGTGGTGGGCGCTTCAGTCAGCCAGCTTTCCTGTGGTTCTGGATGATGTCCGTTTTGACTCTTAGTTGTATTTTTGAAATTGTGCCAGGCTGCAGGTTAGGTGTTTAACTTATGCCGCCATCTTGGTTTCTCCGATGTTTGGGTTTTAAAACGTATTCCAATAGTTCTAGAGACACTCTGACACAACCCCTGGTCTGTTGTTTTGAGCTCTGAGAGTTTATCATTTTAACACGGGTGTCATACCGGCTTTATAAAGGCACATTAAAACACTACTTGGAACACTAGCCTAACTATCATTTTGATTTCTTAGTGTTTTCAATACTTTCATACTGTTCTATAGCTCTAGGAAAACGAAGTTTTCAGTGTTTCACCAACTCCTTTTCCGAAAAATGCCAACTCCTTTGGACGGGAAAAATAAATGTAAACAGTGTTACACTCGGTTCTCAGCTGTTTGAACAAGATTTCCCAGTGGCAAAATTATGCTGTTTAGATATTCAGTCTATTGGAACATGTATTCCTAGTGTATGAAGGACATTTCTAAATATTTCCCTAGTCTGGAGTTGTGAATTTTCAGTGCTACACTCCAATTTGTCCTGTGATTGAAGCTCATTCATTGTGAATACCCAACCTTACTACACCGTGACCATAACCCTGTCCCTAATCCTCTAACCCTAACCCTAAACCTAGTCCTAACCTGAGCCTGAACCCTTATCCTAACCCTAAACCTAGCCAGAACCCCAATTCTCTAACCCTAACACCAGAACTAACCTCGATGACATCATCACTCTCAGCTGGTCCCCTGGCCAAATCATTATCACCTGGGATCAATTGAGCCTGCCCACCTGGCCCCTCCCTCTTGGTGACGTCATCACTTCCGGTTTAATGGCTTAACCAGGCTTCTTTCAAAAACGCCAACTCATAGTCCCTGAATTATAAATGTAACCAATATCCAACTTGGTTCTATGTTCTTTGAACACGATTTCCTTGTCAGAAAACAATGTGTTCCAGATATTAAGGCCCTTTCTTCACGTATTCCTAGATTTTGAAGCACTTTCTTAGATATTAACCTTGGTTTTCATTGTGAATTTCCCAAGTTGGAGTCTCTCTCTTCCACGGTCTCAAGATCCTTCATTGTGAATTCCAATTTCGTGAAACAGCGTTTTTCACAAATATACCAGCACTTTGACCATTATTACCACTTGAAAGTCTATACTACCTTTCACAGCGCTTTGGATACAAATTCTAAGTATTTCAAAATTCAGTAGAGATGTTCGGGTTCTAAAACATATTCCAAGAGTTCTAGAGACACTCTGGCACATCCCCCTGGTCTGTTGTTTTGAGCTCTGAGAGTTTTCATTTTAACAGGGATGTCATACTAGCTTTTGAATTGCACATTAAAACACTTCTTGGAACACTAGCCTAACTAACATTTTCATTTCTTAGTGTTCTCAATACTTTCATACTATTCTATAGCTCTAGGAAAATGTATTTTTCAGTGTTTCACCAACTACTTTTCCAGAAAACACCAACTCATTTTGATGGGAAAAATAATGTAAACCGTGTCACACTCGGTTCTCAGCTGTTTGAACAAGATTTCCCAGTGAAAAAATTGTTCTGTTCAGATATTCAGTCTATTGGAATATGTATTCCTAGTGTGGGAAGCACATTTCTAAATATTTCCCTCGTCAGGAGTTGCAAATTCTCAGTGCTACACTCCAATTTGTCCAGTGATTGGAGCTCATTCATTGTGAATACCCAACGTTACTACACCGTGACCATAACACTGTCTGTAACCCTCTAACTATAACCCTAAACCTAACCATAACCTGAGCCTAAACGCTACCTTGCCCGAACACTTATCCTAACCCTAACCCTAGGCAGAACCCCAATTCTCTAACCGTAACACCAGAACTAACTTCCATGACATCATCACTCCCAGCTGGTTCCCTGGCCAAATCATCATCACCTGGGATCAATTGAGCCTGCCCACATTGCCCCTCCCCTTCTTGACGTCATCACTTCCGGTTTAATGGCCTAACCAGGCTTCTTTCAAAAATGCCAACTCATTGTCCCTGAATTATAAATGGAACCAGTATCCAACTCGGTTCTCTGTTCTTTGAACACGATTTCCTTGTCAGGAAACAATGTGTTGCAGATATTAAGGCCCTTTCTTCACATATTCCTAGTGTTTGAAGCACTTTCTTAGATATTAACCAGGTTATCATTGTGAAATTCCCGAGTTGGAGTCTCTCTCTTCCAGATTCTCAAGCTCCTTCATTTTGAATTCCCATTTGGTGAATCACCGTTTTTTACAAATATACCAGCACTTTAACCATTTTTACCACTTGAAAGTCTATCCTACCTTTCAATGCGCTTTGGATACAAATTCTCAGTATTTCAAAATTCAGTATAGATATTTGAGGTTTTTTAAATTTCTTTATTGATTAAGGTTTCACATATTTGTCCTCATCCATGCATTCCCATCAAACTCCCCTCCTCAAGAATGCCCCCAACCCCTTGTTGTCCTTAACCATTGGTTAATCTTGTATGCCTGCACACAAGTCCTTTGGTTGATCTCTCCCCCCTACTCCCACCCTCCTCTACCCTCCCTCTGAGGCCCGACAGTCCGATCGATGCCTCCTTGTTTCTGGGTCTGTTCTTGTTCATCAGTCTATGTTGTTCATCATTTCCCCTAGACTAGTGGGATCATGTGTTACTAGAAATATACTTATAAGAACCGAATGTGAGATGTGCAATAATAGTTATCCTGATAGGCAAATGAATCAGTCTGTAGTGAGTTTCTTTCTGGACCAACAGTTCTTTTGAGACCCAATTTCAATGTCTACCAGTTCCTTATGTGTACATGTCGGCACTGACTTTTCAGTTCTGAATGGTGGACAAATTGTGGTAATGCAGGTCCGACTCCCTCTGGTTTGGTCTCACCCGGACCCAGGGGCACGGCCTCACCCAGACTCAGGGGCGCGTGGCCTCACCCGGAGTTGGGACCCAGCATCACCTGGGCCCCATGGAGCGTGGCCTCACCCGGACCCAGGTGCACGTGGCCTCACCCGGACCCAGGATCCAGCCTCACCTTGACCCAGGGGCGCGCGGCCTCACCTGGACCCGGGCTCCAGCCTCATCTGGGCTCCAGCCTCATCCAGACCCAGGGGCGCATTGCCTCACCAAAACCCTAGGGCGCGTGGCCTCACCCAGTCCCGGTGGCGCGTGGCCTCACCCGGTCCCAGGGGCTCGCAGCCTCACCCAGATCCAGGGGTGTGCAGCCTCCCCCGGACCCAGGGGCATGTGGCCTCAGCCGGACCTGTGGGCATGAGGCCTCACCCGGGCCCATGATCCAGCCTCACCCGGACGCAGGGGCACATTGCCTCTCCCGGACCCAGGGGCACGCGGCCTCATCCGGGCCTGGGACCCCCGCCTCACCCAGACCCAGGGGCGCGTGGCCTCACCTGGACCCAGGGGCACGCAGCCTCACCCAGACCCGGATCCAGCCTCACCCGGACCTGGGCTCCAGCCTCATCCGGGCTCCAGCCTCATCCGGAACCAGGGGTGCGTTGCCTCACCCAAACCCAAGGGCGCGTGGCCTCACCCGGTCCTGGGGGTGCGTGGCCTCACCCGGTACCAGGGGCTCGCAGCCTCACCCAGATCCAGGGGTGTGCGGCCTCACCCGGTCCCGGGGGTGCGTGGCCTCACCCGGTCCCAGGGGCTCGCAGCCTCACCTAGATCCAGGGGTGTGCAGCCTCCCCCGGACCCAGGGGCGCATGGCCTCACCCGGGCCTGGGACCCAGCCTCATCCGGACCCAGGGGCACGGCCTCACCCAGACCCAGGACCCAGCCTCACCTGGACCCAGGGGCACATGGCCTCACCCGGACCCAGGGGCGCATGGCCTCACCCGGACCCAGGGGCACACAGTCTCGCACGGACCTGGGACCCAGCCTCACCTGGACCCAGGGGTGTGCGACTTCACCCGGATCCAGGGGCACGTTACCTCACCTGGACCGAGGGGTGCGGCCTCACCCAGACCCGGGACCCAACCTCACCCGGACCCAGGGGCGCGTGGCCTCACCCAGACCCGGATCCAGCCTCACCCGGACCCAGGGGCACGCAGTCTCGCCCGGACCCAGGACCCAGCCTCACCCAGACCCAGGGGTGTGCTGCCTCACCCGGATCCAGGGGCGCGTTGCCTCACCTGGACCAAGGGGCGCGGCCTCACCCGGACCTGGGACCCAACCTCACCCGGACCCAGGGGCACGTGGCCTCACCCAGACCCAGGGGTGCCTGGCCTCACCCAGACCCGGATCCAGCCTCACCCGGACCCAGGGGCATGGCCTCACCCGGACCCAGGGGCGCTTGGCCTCACCCAGACCCAGCGGCACGCAACCTCGCCCGGACCCAGGACACAGCCTCACCCGGACCCAGGGGCGTGCAGCCTCACCCAGATCCAGGGACGCATGGCCTCGCCCGGACCCAGGGGCGCACAGCCTCACCTGGACCCAGGACTCAGCCTCACCCTGACCCAGGTACCAGCCTCGCCCGGACCCAGGGGCGCGCGGCCTCACCTGGATCCAGGACCCAGCAGGGCCTCTTCTTCCTGATCCCAACTCCCATCGGTCAATTCCTTCTCAACAATTCCTCCAGCCATTTTCTCAACATTCCGGGGCGGCTGCCGCGGAACTCACCGGGCGGTGGGCTCAGCAAGGCTCCGGTGCGCCCGGTGCTCGTCGGCAGGCTGGTCCGAGGTCGCTGCGACTGCGCTCGGGTCTGCAGCGGTGGCCGGTCGCCAGGCATGTGCACCTGGCCACTTCCAGGGAGCAGAGATTCTCAAATGACTCGGAGTTCAGCAAGAACGGAGTCTCCCACCCCATGACCCCCAGGGGCTCATCTGTCTGTGCTCGGCAGCGAGCGGAGCTGTCCCCTCAGCCAGAGACCGCCAGGGGAACCGCGCCGAGCATGTTCCAGGACGCCAAGCACGTTCCAGAGCCATAGTTCTTAAAGTGTGATCTTTGGCTCACCGGCATCAGCATCATCCCGCATCCCCCTCTCTTTTATTCTAGTTGTAGAGCATCCACTCAGCCAGCCCTCCAGTGGTTCTGGATGGTGTCTACTCTGTTTTCCAGTTGTAGTTTCAAAATTGTTGTGGTAGGCAACAATCAGGCGTCTGCCCTATGCCGCCATCTTGGTCCTCCAGAAGATTCTTAAGTAACCTTATAAATGTGGTTCTGAACACTGTGTCGTCCATTAGTTTACTTTCCTCCATCCCTTCTATTCGTGACCTGCTTCGGTGTCTCCACATTTTGGCTGCCTCCCTATGTTGATGGAGTGGCTTTGTGTGGTCAGTGACCTATAGGGGCTGGTAGCTCAGCTTCCCTAATCTCCCTAGTTGGAGTGCAAAGTCTTGGTGTTGTTAAGCCTTGATTGCTGTTGGTACACTGGGAGGATTTGCCCTCCAGTCCAATTGGCTGTGAGGATCAGCTGTGTCTATGCCGGGAGACAGCCTTATTCAACTAGACTTGCAAAATTGTAAAAGCCTCTGTGCTCAGCTTGGATGGAGTGGAGTTTCAGGGTGGAGCCTACAGCCTTGGCTTCCCATCAGCCCCGCCCTATGAGGTTCCTGGGTCTCAGTGTCTCCCAGTGTCCTTCTGTACTCCCTGCAAACACCTCTGAGAGAAAGGCGCCCTGGAGTTTCGCCCGCTGCCAAACAGTCTAGTTTCTCCCCCTTCTCTGGGTCCAGGTGAGGCTGGGTCCCAGAACTGGGTTTCAGTGTAGTCAGAACTGGGCTCAGCGCAGTCTGGAGCTTTTGTCTCCTTCCCACTAGGGCAATTCAGCAGCACTGTCAACAGACCATCCTCTGCGCGCATTCCCGTGCGCGCCTCCGGTGCTCTGCCTTTCACCGCTCCTCTGCGTTTCCGCCTTACAGCCCAGATTCCCCCAGTATGAGCCTGGCTTCCCAGGGTCTCTCCCGGAACTGGGGTTCAGTGCAGTCAGAGCTGGGGTTCAGCACAATCTGGAGCTTTTATCTCCTTCCCGCTAGAGAACGCCGGCCAGGCACTCAGCCGCCCCGTCCTCGCTGGCTCCATCCTCCCCGCAGGCACACGCGCCAGTGTCTCCGCCCGTGTCTCCATACCTCAGGCTTTTACGGTTCCTCTAATTTTCCTTGTGGTTTTCTCTTTCCTTCTAGTGGTGGGCGCTTCAGTCAGCCAGCTTTCCTGTGGTTCTGGATGATGTCCGTTTTGACTCTTAGTTGTATTTTTGAAATTGTGCCAGGCTGCAGGTTAGGTGTTTAACTTATGCCGCCATCTTGGTTTCTCCGATGTTTGGGTTTTAAAACGTATTCCAATAGTTCTAGAGACACTCTGACACAACCCCTGGTCTGTTGTTTTGAGCTCTGAGAGTTTATCATTTTAACACGGGTGTCATACCGGCTTTATAAAGGCACATTAAAACACTACTTGGAACACTAGCCTAACTATCATTTTGATTTCTTAGTGTTTTCAATACTTTCATACTGTTCTATAGCTCTAGGAAAACGAAGTTTTCAGTGTTTCACCAACTCCTTTTCCGAAAAATGCCAACTCCTTTGGACGGGAAAAATAAATGTAAACAGTGTTACACTCGGTTCTCAGCTGTTTGAACAAGATTTCCCAGTGGCAAAATTATGCTGTTTAGATATTCAGTCTATTGGAACATGTATTCCTAGTGTATGAAGGACATTTCTAAATATTTCCCTAGTCTGGAGTTGTGAATTCTCAGTGCTACACTCCCATTTCTCCAGTGATTGAAGCTCATTCATTGTGAATTCCCAATGTTACTACACCGTGACCCTAACCCTATCCCTAACCCTCTAACCCTAACCCTAAACCTAGCCCTAACCTGAGCCTCAACCCTAGCTAGCCTGAACCCTTATCCTAACCCTAACCCTAGCCCGAACCCCAATTCTCTAACCATAACACCAGAACTAACCTCAATGATGTCATCACTCCCAGCAGGTCCCCTGGCCCAAACCATTATCACCTGGGAGCACTTGAGCCTGCCCCTGTGGCTCATCCCCCTTGGTGACATCAGCACTTCCAGTTTAAAGGCCTAACCAAGCTTCTCTGCTCTCAGCACCCAAACGATACCCCGCAAGGCACTGATTCTGCTCTCAGCACCATGCCTGGAGCCCGCAATGCAGTGACTCTGCTCTTAGCACCCAACCGGGAGCCTGGGAGGCACCGTGCTCTGCTCTAAGCACACAACCGGGAGGCCTGGATGCACTGAATCTGCTCTCAGCACCCTACTGGGAGCCCGGAAGTCACTGACTCTGGTCTCAGCACCCTGCTGAGAGCTCGATATGCACCGTGTTCTTCTCTCAGCCTGCCGGGAGCCCGGGAGGCACTGACACTGCTCTCAGCACCCAACGGGGAACCCGGGAGTCACTGTGCTGGACTCTCAGCACCATGCCAGGAGCCTGGGAATCACTTGCTCTGCTCTCAGCACCTAAACGGTACCCCGCAAGGCACTGACTCAGCTCTCAGCACCATTCTGGGAGCCCGGGTCACACGGACTCTACTCTCAGCACCAACTCAGGAGTCCATAATACACTGACTCTGCTCTCAGCACCCTACCGAGATTCCTTGAGGCACTGACTCTTCTTTCAGCACCATCATGGGAGCCCGGGAGGCACCGTGCACTGCTCTCAGCACCCAAACGGGAGCCCAGGTGGCACTGACTCTGCTTTCAGCACCCACTGAGATCCCATGAGGCCCTCACTCTGCTATCAGCACCCTGCCCGCAGCCCGGGAGGCACAGACTCTGCTCTCAGCACCCAACCAGGATTCCAGGAGACACTGTGCTGGGCACTCAGCACCAGGCCGGGAGCCCGGGAGTCACTGTGCTCTGATCTCAGCACCCAAACGGTACCCCCAGAGGCACTGACTGAGCTCTCAGCACCAGGCTGGGAGCCAGGGAGGCACTGTGCTCTGCTGTCAGCCACCTAACAGGAGCCTGGGAGGCAACGAGCTCTTCTCTCAGCACCCACCCGGGAGCCCGGGAGGCACTGACTCTGCTCTAGCACCCAACCAGTAGTCTGGGAGACACTGTGCTGGTCTCTCTGCACCATACGGGGAGCCTGAGAGTCAATGTGCTCTGCTATTAGCACCCAAACGGGAGCCCTCGAGGCACTGAATGAGATCTCCGCACCAGGCTGGGAGCTCTAGAGGCACTTACTTTGGTCTCAGCACCCACCCTGGAGCCCTGGAGTCACTGACTCCACTCTCAGCACCCTGCCAAAATCTCTTGATGCCCTCACTCTGCTATCAGCACTCTGCACGGAGCCCGGGAGTAACTGTACTCTGCTCTCAGCACCCAAACGGGAGTCAGCCAGGCACTGACTGAGCTCTCAGCACCAGGATGGGAGCTCAAGAGGCACCAAGCTCTGCTCTCAGCACCCAACGAGGAGCTCAGAGTCACTGACCCTGCTCTCAGCACCCTTCTGGGAGGCCAAGAGGCAATGTGTTCTGCTTTAAGTACCCTGGCTGGAACCCGAAAGGCACTGACTCTGCTCTCAGCATGCTACCGGGAGTCGGGAAGCACTGACTCTGCTCTCAGCACCCTGCCGAGATCTCATGAGGCCCTCACTCTGCTATCAGCACCCTGCCTGTAGGCCGGGAGACACTGACTACGCTCTAAGCACCCTGCTGGGAGATTGGGAGGCACCATGCTCTGCTCTCAGCACCATGCCTGGAGCCCACGAGACACTGACTCTGCTCTCAGCAGCCAACCGGGAGCCCGGGAGGCACTGTGCTCTGCTCTCAGCACCCAACCAGGAGCCCGGAGGCACTGAATCTGCTCTCAGCACCCACCTTGGAGCCCGGGAGGCACTGACTCTGCTCTCAGGACCCTGTCGAGATCCTGTGAGGCCCTCATTCTGTTATCAGCACCCTGCACTGGGCCCGGGTGGCACTGAATCTTCTCTCAGCACCCTACTGGGAGCCTGGAAGTCACTGACTCTGCTCTCAGCACCAGGCTGGGAGCCCGGGAGGCACTGTGCTGTGCTCTCAGCACCCTAACGGGAGCCTGGGAGGCACCAAGCTCTGCTCTCAGCACCCAACGAGGAGCCGGGAGTCACTGACCCTGCTCTTAGCACCCTGCTGGGAGGCTAAAAGTCAACGTGCTCTGCTCTAAGCACCCTGGCTGGCACCCGAAAGGCACTGAATCTTCTCTCAGCACTTTACCAGGAGCCCAGAAGTCACTGACTCTGCTCTCAGCACCAGGCTGGGAGCCCGGGAGGCACTATGCTGTGCTCTCAGCACCCAACAAGAAGCTGGGAGTCACTGACCCTGCTCTCAGCACCCTGCCGGGAGGCTAAGAAACAACGTGCTCTGCTTTAAGCACCCTGGCTGGAACCCGAAAGGCACTGACTTTGCTCTTAGCATGCAACCGGGAGCCACTGAGGCAATGACTCTGCTCTCAGCACCCTACCAGGAGCCCCAGAGGCACTGTGCTCAGCTCTCAGCACCCTAAAGGGAGCACGGGAGGCACCGTGCTCTGCTCTCAGCACCCAACCAGGAGCTGGGTGGCACTGACTCTGCTCTCAGCACCCACCCGCGAGACCAGGAGGCCCTGACTCTGCTCTCAGCACCCACCTGGGAGCCCGGGAGGCACTGACTATGCTCTCAGGACCCTGCCGAGAGCTCGGGTGTCAGGGCCAGCCTGACAGGTTGAACCAGGCTGAGGTAGGGAGGTGGGATTTGAGAAAAGAAAGAAAGACAGGACAGCGGGTTCGGGAGGGCGGTGAGTCTTTGAGAGACTGAGGCGGCTTTATTGACTACCAATGCCTTTTATACACAAATACTGAATAGGTCTGTGAAGAAGAATGTAGTCTTTGTTCCTCTTAATCTCTAAGGGAAAGACAGAGCAGAAGGACAAATTCTTGGTACAGTAAATCAGGTAGATTCTTAGTACAGCAAATCTCAGTAAATAGTTACAGACTTCTTGGCAAGCCATGAATGCTTGCTCTCATTCTACGGATAACCGCCATCCAAACAAGTCTGGGAAAACTGTGGTTAGGGGGCCAGCCTTGCTAGCCCCTTCAGGTGCAAGGACCATGTCAGCTTACACCCGGTCTCAAACACTCGGGATGCACCGTGCTCTTTTCTCAGCACCCTGCTGGGAGCCCGGGAGGCACTGACTCTGCTCAGAGCACCCAACCAGGAGTCCGGGAGACACAGTGCTAGGCTCTCAGCACCATGCCGGGCACCCGGGAGTAACAGTGCTCTGCTCTCAGCACCCAAACGGTACCCCCAGAGGCACTGACTGAGCTCTCAGCACCAGGCTGGGAGGCCGGGAGGCACTGTGCTCTGCTCTCAGCACCCTAAAGGGAGCCCAGGAGGCACCGTGCTTTGCTCTCAGCACCCAACCAGGAGCCAGGAGGCAATGACTCTGCTCTCAGCACCCACCCGGGAGCCCGGGAGGCACTGACTGCTCTCAGCACCTTGCCAGGAGCCTAGGATGCAATGTGCTCTGTTCTCAGCACCCAACCGGAAGCCTGGAAGGTATTGACTCTGCTTTCAGCACCCTTTCTGGATCCCGAGAGGCACTTACTCTGCTCTCAGCCAACTACCGGGAGCCCGGGAGACACCGAGCTCTGCTCTCAGCACGCTGCCGTGAGCCCAGGAATGACTGATTCTACTCTCAACACCTTGCCTGGAGCCTGGGAAACACTGACTCTACTCTCAGCCCCCTGCCAGGAGTCCGGGAAGCACTTTACTCTGCTTTCAGCACCCAACCTGGTGCCCGGGAGTCACTGTGCTCTGCTCTCAGCACCCAAACAGGAGCCCGCGAGGCACTAACTGACCTCTCAGCACCATGCCTGGAGCCCGCGAGGCACTGGCTCTGCTCTCAGCACCCAATCGGGAGCCCGGATGTCACTGACTCTACTTTCAGTACCCTGCCGAGAGCTCAGGATGCACCGTGCTCTTCTCTCAGCACCCTGCCGAAAGCCCGGAAGGCACTGACTCTGCTCTCAGCACCCAACCAGGAGTCTGGGAGACACTGTGCTGGGCTCTCAGCACCCAAACGGGAGCCCGCGAGGCACTGACTGATCTCTCAGCACCATGCTGGGAGCCCAGTAGGCACTGTGCTCTGCTCTCAGCACCCTGCCGAGATCCCATAAGGCCCTCACTATCAGCACCCTGCCCGGAGCCCGGGAGGCACTGACTCTGCTCTTAGCACCCAACCTGGAGTTCGGGAGTCACTGCCTCTACTCTCAGCACCCTTCCAGGAGCCTAAGAGGCATCATGCTCTGCTTTCAGCACCTTGCCTGGAATCCGAGAGGCACCTACTCTGCTCTCAGCACCCTGCCGGGAGCACAAGAGGCACTGTGTTCGGCTCTCAACACGCAACCGGGAGCCGTTGAGGCACTGACTCTGCTCTTAGATCCCTACTGAGAGCCCTTGAGGCACTAATTCTGCTCTAAGCACCATCATGGGAGCCCTGGATGCACTGACTCTGCTCTCAGCACCCTTCCGGGAACCTAAGAGGCAATGTGCTCTGCTTTCAGCACCCTGCCTGGAACCTGAGAGGCACTTAGTCTGCTCTCAGCACCCTGTCGGGAGCTCTAGAGGCACCGTGTTCTGCTCTCAACATGCTACCGGGAACCGTTGAGGCAATGACTCTGCTCTCAGCACCCTACCGGGAGCCCAGGAGGCACTGTGCTCTGCTCTCAGCACCATGCCTGGAGCCCGCGAGGCACTGACTCTGCTCTCAGCAGCCAACCAGGAGCTCGGATGTCACTGACTCTACTCTCAGTACCCTGCCGAGAGCTCGGGATGCACCATGCTCTTCTCTCAGCACCCTGCCGGAAGCCCGGAAGGCACTGACTCTGCTCTCAGCACCCAACCAGGAGTCCGGGAGACACTGTGCGGGGCTCTCATCACCATGCCGGGAGCCTGGGAGTCACTGTGCTCTCCTCTCAGCACCCAAATGGGAGGCCGCGAGGCACTGACTGAGCTCTCAGCACCATGCTGGAATCCCAGGAGGAATTGTGCTCTGCTTTCAGCACCCTGCCAAGATCCCGTGAGGCCCTCACTGTTCTATCAGCACCCTGCCCGGAGCCCGGAAGGCACTGACTCTACTCTCAGCACCTTGCTCGGAGCTTGAGAGGCACCATGCTCTGCTCTCAGAACCATGCCTGGAGTCCGAAAGTCACTGACTATGCCCTCAGCACTCTTCCAGGAGCTCGGGAGGCACCGTGCTCTGCTCTCAGCACCATGCTTGGAGCCCAGGAGGCACTGATTCTGCTCTCAGCCCCCTACCGGGAGCCCGGAAGGCACCGTGCTCTGCTTTCAGCACAAAACCGGGAGCCCAGGAGGCATTGAATCTGTTCTCAGCACCTTACCGGGAGCCTGGAAGTAACTGACTCTGCTCTCGGCACCCTGCTGAGAGCTCGGTATGCACCGTATTCTTTTCTCAACAGCCTGCCAAGAGCCTGGGAAGCACTGACTCTGCTCTCAGCACCCAACAGGGAACCTGAGAGTCACTGTGTTGGGCTCTCAGCACCATGCTGGGAGCCCAGGAATCACTTGCTCTGATCTCAGCACCTAAACGGTACCCCACGAGGCACTGACTCAGCTCTCAGCACCATGCTGGGAGCCCAGGAGGCACAGACTCTGCTCTCAGTACCCACTCGGGAGCCCGGAAGTCACTGACTCTGCCCTCAGCACCCTCCCAGGAGCTCAGGAGGCACCATGCTCTGCTCTCAGAACCCTACCGAGAGCACTTGAGGCACTAATTCTGCTCTCAGCACCATCACGGGAGCCCGGGAGGCACTGTGCTCTGCTCTCAGCACCCAACCGGGTGCCCGGGAGGCACTCACTCTGCTCTCAGCACCTTGACAGGAGCCTGGGATGCAACGTGCTCTGTTCTCAGCACCCAACCGGGAGCCCGGGAGGTATTGACTCTGCTTTCAGCCCCCTTTCTGGAGCCCGAGAGGTACTTACTCTGCTCTCAGCACCATGCCTGAAGCCGGGGAGGCACTGAATCTGCTCTCAGCCCCCTACCGGGAGCCCAGGAATCACTGACTCTGCTCTCAACACACTGCCTAGAGCCTGGGAAACACTGACTCTGCTCTCAGTCCCCTGTCGGGACCCCGGGAGGCACTGTGCTCTGCTTTTTAGCACCCAACCTGGAGCCCGGGAGGCATCGTGCTCTACTGTCAGCACACAACCGGGAGCCCAGGAGGCACTGACTCTGCTCTCAGCATCCTACCGAGAGCCCGGGAGGCACTGTGCTCTGATCTCAGCACCCAAACGGGAGCCTGCGAGGCACTGACTGAACTCTCAGCACCAGGATGGGAAGCCGGGAGGCACTGTGCTCTACTCTCAGCACCCTAACAGGAGCCCGGGGGCACCGTGCTCTGCTCTCAGCACCCAACCTGGTGCCCGGGAAGCACCGTGCTTTGCTCTCAGCACCCTGGGGTAGCCTGGGAGGCACAGTGCTCTGCTCTCAGCACTCAACCAGGAGCCCGGGAGGTATTGACTCTACTCTCAGCACCCTGCCAGGAGCACGGGAGGCACTGACACTGCTCTCAGCATCCTGCTGGGAGATTGGGAGGCACTATGCTCTGCTCTCAGCACCATGCCTGGAGCTCGCGTGGCACTGACTCTGCTCTTAGCACACAACTGGGAGCCCGGGAGGCACTGAATCTGCTCTCAGCAGCCTACTGGGAGCCCGGAAGTCACTGACTCTGGTCTCAGCACCCTGCCGAGAGCTCAGTTCACACCATGTTCTTCTCTCAGAGCATGCCGGGAGCCCGGGAAGCACTGACTCTGCTCTCAGCACCCAACGGGGAACCCAAGAGTCACTGTGCTAGGCTCTCAGCTCCATGCTGGGAGCCCGGGAATCACTTGCTCTGCTCTCAGCACTCAAATGGTACCCCACGATGCACTGAGTCAGCTCTCAGCACCATGCTGGGAGCCTGGTAGGCACGGACTCTGCATTCAGCACCCACTCAGGAGCCCGGAAGTCACTGACTCTGCGCTCAGCACCCTTCCAGGAGCTTGTAAGGCACCGTGCTCTGCTCTCAGCACCCTACCGAAAGCCCTTGAGGTGTGGACTCTGCTCTCAGCACCATGACGGGAGCCCGGGAGGCACCGTGTTCTGCTCTCAGCACCCTAACAGGAGCCCGGGAGCACCGTGCTCTGCTCTCAGCACCCAACCTGGTGCCCGGGAAGCACCGTACTTTGCTCTCAGCACCCTGGGGTAGCCCGGGAGGCACAGTGCTCTGCTCTCAGCACTCAACCAGGAGCCCGGGAGGTATTGACTCTACTCTCAGCACCCTGCCAGGAGCACGGGAGGCACTGACACTGCCCTCAGCATCCTGCTGGGAGATTGGGAGGCACCATGCTCTGCTCTCAGCACCCATATGGGAGCCCGGGTGGCATTGAATCTGCTTCAGCACCCTACCGGGAACACGGGAGGCATTGTGCTCTGGTCTCAGCACCCAACCGTGTGACCAGAAGGCACTGACTCTGCTCCCAGAACCTTGTCGAGAACCAAGGATGCAATGTGCTCTGCTCTCAGCACCCAAACGGCACCAAGAGGTATTGACTCTACTTTCAGCACCCTTTCTGGAGCCCAGGAGGCACTGACTCTGCTCTCAGCACCATCATGGGAGCCCGGGAGGCACCATGCTCTGCTCTGAACACGCTGCTGTGAGCCCGGGAATCACTGACTCTACTCTCAACACCCTGCCTGGAGCCTGGGAAACACTGACTCTGCTCTCAGCCCCCTTCAGGTAGCCCAGGAGGCACTTTGCTCTGCTTTCAGCACCCAACCTGGAGCCGGACTCTGCTCTCAGCACTCCTGGAGCCCGGGAGGCACTGAGTCTGCTCTGAGAACCCTGCCGGGAGTCCGGAAAGCACTAAATCTGCTCTCAGTACCCAACCGAAAGCTCAGTATGCACCATGCTTTTCTCTCAGCACCCTGCCGGAAGCCCGGGAGGCACTGACTGAGCTCTCAGCACCCCATCATGAGTCCGGGAGACACTGTGCTGGGCTCTCAGCACCCAAATTGGAACCCACGAGGCACTGACTGAGCTCTCAGCACCAAGTTGGGATCTCTGGAGGCACTGTGCTCTGCTCTCAGCACCCAACCAGGAGCCAGGAGGCACTGACTCTGCTCTCAGCACCCTGCCAAGATCCCATGAGGCCCTCGCTCTGCTATCAGCACCATGCCCGGAGTCCGGAAGGCACTGAGTCTGCTCTCAGCATCCTGCTGGGAGCGTGGGAGGCACCATGCTCTGCTCTCAGCACCATGCCTGGAGCTCACGTGGCACTGACTCTGCTCTTAGCACACAACCGGGAGCCCGGGAGGCACTGACTCTGGTCTCAGCACCCTGCCGAGAGCTCAGTTCGCACCATGTTCTTCTCTCAGAGCATTGCGGGAGCCCGAGAGGCACTGACTCTTCTCTCAGCATCCAATGGGGAAACCGGAAGTCACTGTGTAGGGCTCTCAGCACCATGCCAGGAGCCCGGGAATCACTTGCTCTGCTCTCAGCACTCAAACGGTACCCTGTGAGGCACTGACTCAGCTCTCAGCACCATGCTGGGAGCCCGGGAGGCACAGACTCTGCTGTCAGCACTCACTCGGGAGCCTGGAAGTCACTGACTCTGCCCTCAGCACCCTTCCAGGAGCTTGTAAGGCACCGTGCTCTGCTCTCAGCACCCTACCAAGAACCCTTGAGGTACGGACTCTGCTCTCACCACCATCATGGGAGCCCAGGAGGCACCGTGCTCTGCTCTCAGCACCCAAACGGGATCCCGGGTGGCATTGACTCTGCTCTCAGCACCTTGCCGCGAGCCTGGGATGCAATGTGCTCTGTTCTCAGCACCCAACCAGGAGCCCGGGAGGTAATGACTCTGCTTTCAGCACCCTTTCTGGAGCCCGAGAGGCACTTACTCTGCTCTCAGCCAACTACTGGTAGCCGGGGAGGCACCATGCTCTGTTCTCAGCACACAACCTGGATCCCGGGAGGCACTGAATCTGCTCGCAGCACCCTACCGGGAGCCCGGAAGTCACTGACTCTGCTCTCAGAGACTGCCGGGAGCCAGGGAGGCATTGACTCTGCACACAGCACCATCACTGGAGCTCGGGAAGCACTGTGCTCTGCTCTCAGCACGAGATAGTGAGCCTGAGTGGCATTACTCTGCTTTCAGCACCCTACCGGGAGCACGGGAGGCACTGTGCTCTATACTCAGCACCCAACCGGATTCCCGGGAGGCACTGACTCTGCTCTCAGCACCTTGCCGGGAATCTGGGAAGCAATGTGCTCTGTTCGCAGCAACCAACCGGGAGCCCGGGCGGCACTGACTTTGCACTCAGCACCCAACGGGGTCCCTGGAAGTCACTGTGCTGGGCTCTCAATGCCGTGCTGGGAGCCCGGGAGTAACTGTGCTCTGCTCTCAACACACAAACGGGAGCCCGCAAGGCACTGACTGAGCTCTCAGCACCAGGATGGGAGACAAGGAGGCACTGTGCTCTGCTCTCAGCATCCTAACAGGAGTAAGGGATGTACCGAGCTCTCGGCAGGGTGCTGAGAGCAGAGTCAGTGACTTCTGGGCTCCCAGTAGGGAGCTGAGAGCAGATTCAGTGCCTCCCGGGCTCCAGGTTGTGTGCTGAGAGCAGAGCATGGTGCCTCCCGGGCTACCGGTTGGGTGCTGAGAGCAGAGCACCGTTTTCTTCTCTCAGTGCCTGCTGGGAGCCCGGGAGGCACGCTCTCTGCTCTCAGCACCCACTCTGGAGCCCGGAAGTCACTAACTCTGCCCTCAGCACCCTTTCAGGATCTCAGGAGGCACTGGGCTCTGCTCTCAGCACCCAACCGGGAGCCTGGGAGGTATTGACTCTGCTCTCAGCCCCTTACCGGGAGTCCAGGAGGCACTATGCTCTGCTCTCAGCACACAACTGGGAGCCCAGGAGGCACTGAATCTGCTCTCAGCACCCTACTGGGAACCCGGAAGTCACTGACTCTGCTCTCAGCACCCTGCTGAGAGCTTGGTGTGCACTGTGTTCTTCTCTCAGCAGCCTGCCGGGAGCCCGGGAGGCACTGACTCTGCTCTCAGCACCCACAGGGTAACGCGGGAGTCACTGTGCTGGGATCTCAGCACCATGCCGGTAGCCCGGGAATCATTTGCTCTGCTCTCAGCACCATGCCTGAAGCTCGCGAGGCACTTACTTTGCTCTTTGCCCAGGAGGCACCTTGCTCTGCTCTCAGCAAACAACCGGGAGCCCGGGAGGCACTGAATCTGCTCTCAGCACTCTTCCAGGCACTTTGGGGGCACCGTGCTCTGCTCTCAGCACCCTACCAAGAGCCCTTGAGGCAATGACAATGCTCTCAGCACCATCACGGGAGCCCGGGAGGCACCGTGCTCTGCTCTCAGCACCCAAACTGGAGCCCAGGTGGCATTGACTCTGCTTTCAGCACCTTGCAGGGAGACTGGGAAGCAATGTGCTCTGTTCTCAGCACCCAACCGGGAGCCCGGAAGTCACTGATTCTGCTCTCAGCACCCTGCCGAGAGCTTGGTATGCACCGTCTTCTTCTCTCAGAGCCTGCTGGGAGCCTGGGAGGCACTGACTCTGCTCTCAGCACCCAGCGGTGAACCCGGGAGTCACTGTTCTGGGCTCTCAGCACCATGCCGGGAGCCCTGGAGTCACTGTGCTCGGCACTCAGCACCCAAACGGGAGCCCGCGAGGCACTGACTTAGCTCTCAGCACCAGGCTGGGAGCCAGGGAGGCACTGTGCTCTGCTCTCAGCACCCAACCAGGAGCCGAGTCACTGACTCTGCTCTCAGCGTGCTGCGGGGAGCCTAAGAGGCAACGTGCTCTGCTTTAACCTTTTGCACTTGGATGTCGAGTGTGACTCGACACGGTTAGCATCGGTAGCAGCTCGTATGTCGAGACACACTCAACACGTAGTTTCACTGCGTGGGGAAGAGGGATTTTTGTCTATTTTTCCAGTATATTTTCCTGTTTTCATTAGCATGAAAGGACAAGTAAAATGTAAATGCCGTCTCAACTGATGCCACCACCTAAGCTTATCTTTTGCATAGGCAGCAATCTTGAGTAGGAGGGTCCAAGGCATGAGTCGTTGCATCATGCCTTTTTGAGCTTGCATCATCTTCCCTTGGTAAAGAACCTTCCTTATCTTTTCATCTCCTAGGTTTGTTTAGGTTTCTATTAGCATATCACAGATGTTGTCATGACACGGGTTGGATGATTAGTTTGCCCCCTAGCAGTCGCACGTTCTGAGTGAATTTCCCCTCCTCAGGATGGATAAGTTTTCCAAAGACATAAAAAGCAGCGATGATGAATTTTACTTCAAAAACGAAGAAAAAAGTGAAAAATGTAATAGTGACGAAAGTGAGTTCTCTGAGGATGCGAGTGGAGATGATGAACAAATCGCTGGTCCTAGTGGAACTCCAGAAAGGAAAAAGTCCCTTGCTTTGCCCAAAGATCTGGCTGAAAGTACTGACAGTGACAGTGACATTGAATTCATAAAGGCAAAAACGAAGATGCACAATTGTTTATTCAAGTGAGAGTGATGGAGATATAGGTGATATCATTGAGAATTTGGGTATAAGACCCAGTGAAAGTTACGTTTCTAGGGGAAACCAGGAAAAAGAAAAGTGGACATCTACATCTGTGAATGACAAAGAGCCTAGCAGAATCCCTTTCTCCACTGATCAGTTACATGTTGGACCTCAAGTTCCTTCTGGATGTGCCACTCCAAGAGACTTTTTTCAGTTGTTTTTTACTGAGACATTGATAAAAAAATATAACGGATGAGACAAATGAGTATGCTAGGCATAAAATTAGCCAGAAAGAACTATCCCAGCGATCCACTTGGAATAATTGGAAAGATGTGATGATAGAGGAAATGAAGGCTTTTCTTGGTGTAATACTAAATATGGGTGTATTGAATCACCCCAACTTGCAGAGTTATTGGTCCATGGATTTTGAGTCTCGTATACCATTTTTTCGATCTGTTTTCAAAAGAGAAAGGTTCTTGCAAATATTTTGGATGTTACACTTGAAAAACGACCAAAAGTCAAGTAAAGATTTGAGAACAAGAACCGAGAAGGTAAACTGCTTCTTGTCATACCTTGAAATGAAATTTAGGGAGAGATTCTGTCCTGGAAGAGAGATTGCTGTTGATGAGGCTGTTGTTGGTTTCAAGGGAAAGATACACTTCATCACATATAATCCTAAAAAGCCAACAAAATGGGGTATTCGTTTATATGTCCTCTCAGATTCAAAATGTGGTTATGTACATTCATTTGTCCCTTATTATGGAGGAATAACATCTGAAACGTTGGTGAGACCTGATCTCCCTTTTACTAGCAGAATAGTTTTAGAGCTTCATGAAAGATTGAAGAACTCCATACCTGTTTCTCAAGGTTATCATTTCTTCACTGACAGGTATTACACTAGTGTCACTCATGCAAAGGAATTGTTCAAGGAAAAAAAAAAACAACACTTGACAGGGACAATAATGCCCAATAGGAAAGATAATCCACCTGTTATCAAACATCCAAAGCTAATGAAAGGAGAGATAGTGGCTTTCAGGGATGAAAATGCAATGCTTCTTGCGTGGAAAGACAAGAGGATAGTCACAATGCTCAGTACATGGGACACTTCAGAGACTGAGTCTGTGGAAAGGAGAGTGCATGGTGGTGGGAAGGAAATAGTTCTCAAACCCAAGGTCGTGACCAACTATACAAAGTTTATGGGGGGTGTTGATATAGCTGATCACTACACAGGCACATACTGTTTTATGAGGAAGACTCTAAAATGGTGGCGTAAATTGTTTTTCTGGGGGCTTGAGGTCAGTGTTGTAAATTCCTATATATTGTAGAAAGAATGCCAAAAAAGAAAAAAATGAAAAACCGATAACGCATGTGAAATTTATTAGGAAACTAGTACATGATCTGTTGGAGAATTCAGAGATGGTACACTAACTTCCAGGGGTAGATTATTATCCACTAACTTAGAGCAATGTTTAGATAGCTCCATATAATCACACCTCACCCTAACAAAAAACACAAAGATTGTGTTGTTTGTTCTAACAGAAAAATCTGTTTAGGAGGAAGAAGAGAGACCATTTATATTTGCGAAACATGTGAATGTAAACCAGGTCTTCATGTGGGTGAATGTTTCAAAAAATATCACACCATGAAAAATTATAGAGATTAAAATTACTCTTTGAATGTATCAATAATTTGAAATATAAAAAAATCCAAATAAATAAGTTTGTATGAAAAGAAACCCCAGTTTTTTATTCTACTGCCGCGCTTTGTAAAATCTGGGGTATTTAAAAAATTAAATCCCGAGTAGAATAAAGGAATCGAGAAATAAGCAAGTGAATGCAAAGGGTTAAAACACAGGAATGGGTTAAACTGTATCCTCGAGATTCAAGAGAAAGCAAGTCACTGTTCAAGGAGCCTCCACGAAGACGCATCTGCTGCGCAGAGGCGAGGCTTTCAGGAGAGCTAATGCTGCTGCCACGCTCCCTAGGCAACCGCTCCCTCAGGTGAGAAGGACGGGGCAGAGGCCACCACGAAGCACTCAGCGAAGCACGCGGTTCGTCCAGGTCCCACCTCCCATGAACCCACGGAGGCTTAGCTGCCTGATGGCCCTCTCAGCGTCTGGTGTGACTGCTCTTTCGCTGACTGGAAGCCAGAGCCCGAGTGCGGGTGTGAAGATGCTGCACGCAGGCTTCAGGGCAGGCAGCCAGCGCGCTCCTGCAGGTGCTGGGAGGCCTGTGGGGGCCCCTCTGCGTGCCTCAGGTGGGGCCCCTCTGCGTGCACCTGACCCAGCAGCCCTCTCCTGTCCACGGTCTCCTCCCCCGGCCCCTCCTGTCTGTCTCACTCTCCTCCCAGGTCCCCTCTCGTCCCTGCTTTCTGACGCACGTGCACACGTGTACATGGAGGCGTCTCACCCTGGATAGGCTTCTTCATCTCAGGCCTCTGCTCGCCGCCTCTTCCCCTGGGCCAGACACACAGGGAAGAGACTGTTCCCTTCGATCGCGGACGGACACCTCTGCCTTTCACCTGCAGGGTTCTTCCCGAAGCCACCGAGCATCTTGGAGGCCACAGGCTCCCATCCGCACACCACGATCGCGCCCTCTCCTGCATCTCTATGTGAGTGACAGCACGCCGTGTCAAACTGGCCCAAATATACACCGCACAGCAGTCATCACCTTGAAGGAGTTTTAATAATGTAAAGCACTGTTTTACAAATTCCTCTGCAAATACTTTATGAAGGTGCTTCAATTACAAAGCTGTAGGTATACAGTCTACAGTGAAAGTTTCACTTTCCTTTCAAAAGAACAACCATTTCTCCAATCAGGCAATGTTTTTAAGTTCAAGGCCACAGTTAAGCCCTCAGAAAGACGCCCTGTGTTTCGCTACTGAGGGCCACGCATGTAGCTGACTGAAACCACCTGACTGTAACCAACCATCCTAGGCTTCTAGAACTTTTATTTCTGTGCTTTACAAAAACCGTGTGTGTGAGTGTGTAGAACCTTAAACTCGGAGAAGCCGCCAGTGGGCTTCAGAAGCATGCTGCATCCCACGCCTGGGGAGTTCCTCAGCGGCTCCTGACCTTCCGTTCCTGGAGACCGGCTGGGGACGGCGGGTTATGGGGAAGAATGTGCCAGGGCATCAGCGTGATGCTGCGGGCTAGTCCACCACGCATCTTGGGAGGAGCCTCGGCGGCGGTGCTGTGCTCTCGCTGCGGCGTCAGGCCCCGCAGACACCGGGTCTGTGCGTCACTGGTGATGTTCACCTGGACCCCTCGGCAGGCGGTGTGAACCGTTTCCCACCATAAGTACTCTCCCGTTGTAAGTAATAACCATTTTGTAGGGGTGCTTTCTGTGTGATGGAAATTACCCCTATCTACTTCCCCTCATTTCTCAGGCTGCCTTCTCACTTTGCTGGTCTCCGTTGCTGTGCAGAGCCTTTCAGTTCAGACGTTAGTCCCATTTGCTTGTTTTTTTGCTTTGTCGCTTGTGCTTCTGGTGTCACATCCAAAAACACCACTGCCAGAACCGACGCCATGGAGCTTTTTCCCTGTTTCCTTCCAGGATTTACGTCTTCAATCCACTGCGACTCGGCGTTCTGGGGAGGGTGCACGAGGAGGGCGCTGCATCACTGAGCACGTGGCTGTCAAGTCTTCCCACTGCACCTGCTGAGGACTCCATCCTTTGCCTTTTCCGCATTGAGGCGAGGGTTAGCTGAACGTGGCGGGTTTATTTCTGGGTTCTTGATTCTGTTCTGTGGGTCTACTGGTCTGTTTTTATGCTAGCTTTCTCTAATATTATTTTTGAGGTTTCCACAGTGACTTACTGTTCATTATTTTAACGACGTTTTCACGCAGCCTGTTCCCATCTTAGACACCCTCGAACACTTTGCCAAAAGGCTGTGTTAATAACACCGATGAGCCAGGGGCAGCCATTGCCCTTCCCGATGGGGCCTGCGGGTGTCGGGGGCACCCCGGTAACAGTCCCCTTGACACATGTTCTGGGCGGTTCTCTCGCCAGCCAAGCGCGTCCTGAAACTGGCTTCCGTGTTCAAGCATGCCCGGTGCCCCGCCTGGTAGTTCACTTTCACGCGTGAGAAAGCCTCTTTGCCACGTTACGGCAGGAACGGGAAGTCTGAGTAACTCCCCACGTTGTCGGAGACGGTCCCCTGGAGTCCTCCCTCGAGCCCGCCCTGCTGAGCAGTGTCCCCGTCCTCAGGGAGGCAGCTCCCGCACAGGTTTCTGGCGCTGCGGTCACATCACAGCTGTGCGGGGCGGGGACGCTGGCTCTGACTCCCGGGAGCAGCTGCCGGCTTCCCCAAAGGCGACGGCGTGCTGTTCCCCATCATCAAGGCCGCCCCGGGCGAGCCGCGTCCCCACAGGGCCGCACGGCGCCAGATCATGGTCCGAGCGCAGGGCCGCGGCGAACGGAGGGGGCACGGGAAAATGGACCCGGGAGAGCCCGCCTCCGCTGGCAGGCCCGTTTTCTCTAATTTTCATTATTTCCTCCCGAATGCGATCCCTGAGCTTAGTTTGTCTTTCCATATTTACTGGCTCCTTGCGGTGTACAGGTAGGTGGTCTGAGACGTGTCTTTCTTTATAATGCAGGTATTTACTGCTACAAACTTCCCTCCCAGCACTGCTTTTGCAGCATCCCGTAAGTTTTGGTATATTATATTTTCATTTGACTCAAGGTACTATTTAATTTACCTTGTGGGGGGGGGTCTCCTCAGCCCAGCCTGCCCCCTCTCACATACTGGGAGCCCTCAGGGGATGTCCTACTGACGGCTTAGGCCATGGGGAGCAGGCCTAAGCCGAAGTCTGGCCTCCCTTTGTGGGAGGCAACCAGGCTGATCAGGGAAAGGCACCAGCCCCATCACCCCGCTGCTGGAGCCACTGCCAGTCACCGCAGCCACCAAGGTGTTTTCATCAACACGGACTCCAGTCCCTTCACCAAGAAAAAATGACAACTTTCTTTAGGCATTTTCAAGATGTGTCTTTCATAGGATATGGATTTCTTTATTTTTTATCCTCACCTTAGGGTATGTTTCCATTGACTTTTAGAGAATGTGAAAGAGAAAGGGAAAGACAGAGAGAAACATCAAAGTGAGAGGAACACTTAGATTGCTTGCCTCCTTCATGAGCCCTGACCTGGGCCCCAGCCAGGGAGGAGCCTGCAACTTAGGTACATGCCCTTGATCAGAATCTAACCTGGACTCTGTGGTTGGCAAACCTAGGCATTATCCACTGAGCCAAGCCGTGTAAGGCAGGTTATGACATTTCTTAGCCTTCCAGCAGCGGACCTTCGTTTTTTTCTCCAGAAGTGTGGTGGAAAAGCCCTAGATCACCTTTTTGGATTCTTATTACCCAAGCTACTAAGAATATTACCAGTGGCATACAGGGAGCTTAGCCAATGAGCGGTCAGAAAAGGTATTTCCTCTGTAGTTCACACCTATCTCCTGTGATCTCCGGCTCCGCCCCTGCCAAGGCCTAAAGCCTCCAGCCCTTGGCAGGGGACCCCCAGCTGGCTCGATCGCCAGGCTCCGCCCTGGCCAAGGCCTCAAGCCTCTGTTTGAGGCTCGGGCCCTGGGCAGGGACCCCCAGCTGGCTCCGATCGCCCTGCTCCACCCCCAGCCAAGGCCGCAAGCCTCTGTTTGAGGCTCGGGCCCTGGGCAGGGACCCCCAGCTGGCTCCACCCCCAGCCAAGGCCGAAAGCCTCTGTTTGAGGCTCGGGCCTTAGGCAGGGACCCCCAGCTGGCTCTATCGCCCGGCTCCACCCACGGCCAAGGCTGCAAGCCTCTAGGCTTGGGCTCTGGGCAGGGACCCCCCAGCTGGCTCAGATCGCCCTCAGGGGACCCCAGCTGGCTCCGATCGCCAGGCTCTGCCCCAATGGCCAAGGCTGCAAGCCTCTGGCCAAGGCTTGGGCTCTGGGCAGGACCCCCAGCTGGCTCTGATCACCCCGCTCCGCCCCAGCCAATGTCGCAAGCCTCTGGCTGAGGCTCGGGCCCTGGGCAGGGACCCCCAGCTGGCTCTATCCCCCGCTCCATCTAAGGCCAAGGCCTCAAGCTTCTGTTTGAGGCTCGGGCTCTGGGCAGGGACCCCCAGCTGTCTCCCATCGCGGGGCTCCACCCCCAGCCAAGGCTGCAAGCCTCTGGCTGAGGCTTGGGCCCTGGTCAGGGACCTCCAGCTGGCTCCATCACCACAGGGACCCCAGCTGGTTCCAATGGCCCAGCTCTGCCCCCAGCCAATGCCACAAGCCTCTGTTTGAGGCTCGGGCCCTGGGCAGGGACCCCCAGCTGGTTCCGATCGCCTGCAGGGGACCCCAGCTGGCTCTGATCACCTGTGGGGGACCCCTGCTGGCTCCAATCTTCCCCTCTGATCTTCGGCTCCAATATCCCAGTTCCAACAACCGCTGCTCTCCGAGGCTGCAGCCATCTTGGTTAGGTGTATTTGCATATTTGCTTTCTGATTGGCTGGTGGGCATGGCTGGTGGGCGTGGCTTGTGAGTGTAGCAGAGTGATGATTTGCATATTACTATTTTATTAGATAGGATTTTCTTAGTGATATAAATAAGTTTTTATTGTAACTTCTCACTGAAACTCTGTAAGTGTCCAGAAATCGTGCATGTTGCCACTCAGGAATGCCAGCTTCTGAGGCACAGCTCTCTGCCTCCAGCTCCCAGAGACCAGGGGGTCTGGAGGGCAGAGGGCAGACCTCGTCCCCGGCTGTGCAGGGACCTGATGGCCAAGAGCACTTTGCAGTTAAAGACCCAACTGCGCCTGCATCTGAGTGACTGTCAGAGCTACCTGGCTGGGACTCTAGATGCCAGCAGCCTGGCCTCAGAGGGTCTTCCTGTGGGCGAGGACGTGGCCTCCCTCCCTCAGGATTTGTTAATGTGCTCGCACCTTGTTCTGTAAGCAGCATGGGGAGCTACCCTTCTCTCACTGCTCTTCATTTGGGCTCCATTTCTGTAAGCAGTTACAACTGCCCAGGAGTTTATCAGTTCTTCTTGATTGAGGGTTAGGGACAGTCGTAGACCCAGAGATTCCCTTTATATGGCTCCAGGCTCCATCTGAGTTCCATAGGGAAGGCAAGCCCCTCTGCTCTTCCCCCTGAGGGGAGTGCAAGCTTTTGCTCTTCAAGCCTGAACACACTACCGTGTTCTTGTGGTCTCCCCTAGGGAACCACAGGGCAGAAGGGACTCACAAATGGGACGTGGGAGGCAGATTAAAAGACGTACTCACTTAGGAGGAATTCGGGAAACTGTGTTCACGTTTGCGGCTGGGACCACTCCTTGAAGAATGTGTTCGAGGGCTGTTAATCCACCGGCAACTTGGAATGCAATCTGATCGGCCACATTCTAGACGAGAATACAAACAGAAATCAGCTCCGCTTCCCCAGCACAGGATGACGACCACAGGGAGTATTTACTTGGGTGGGACACATTCTGCTGGTTCAATTATCCTGCAAATATTCATCCGAGGCTGAGGAGGAGCGGAGGTCAAAAGTGTGAGCACAAAGGACACGCAGCTGAGGTGCAGCGGGTGAGAGCATCCAATGCCTAGAACCACATGATGGCACCGTGTGAGGCCTGAAGAAACAGGCACGTGCTTCGGGAGCATGAGGGGATGGAGGTCAGCACGGGCTCCTCTGACACGGGTTCCTTCGTGTCCCCACTATGCCCAGAGCTCCCAGGCTAAAGTCAGGTAAAACAGGAGGGAAAGGAGTGGAGCGCTCCAAGCAGAGGGGAAAACATTTCATACAGAAATTGTCACATTACCTTGAAAAGGCAGATCATTTTAAAACAGACAAGTTGACTTCCACAGAGATTTCCTCTTCTTGAATTTTCCTTCAGTAATATAATCTAATATCTAACCATTTAGCTATACCTTCTCTCTCTCTCTCTCTCTCTCTCTCTTTTCTCTCTCTCTCTCTCTTAACCACTTCAGCCATTTTAGGAAGCATATTAAACCACTTTTGAACCAAACCTCTGATTATTTCTGTGCGTTTTCTGAATGGTTCACCAAAGAACAGCTGAGGGTCGCACGGGGAGTGTTTGTTAGCAAGCTGAGGGACAGCTAAACTCCAGGAGAAGGTGGGGGACTGCTAGAGGGGGTTCCCCTGACTGGGCAGCCCCCACTGAGGCTAGGTCCCCTCCCGGAGCTACAGGCTCAGATGGGGAAACCGTGCCATCTTGAAGGGGAAAGTGGATCTTATCGGAAGCCTGAAAATCCACAACTGCAGAAACCACCAAACAGCTGCGAGCCCCAGAACACCTGTCCCCAATTGGCGCAAACACACGGATTCAAAGGAACTCTTCACTCCACCACGGAAAGGTCGGATTTCGCCGGGGATAAGGTGAGGCCTCTGGTCCGGGCGGGAGAGAGAAATGCGCACACTGCGGGAGCTGGAGGACCGGGGGGAGTCTGTGCCGAGAAAAATCCGTGGCTGTTGGGGCTGGCGTGATCCATGAATGTGGAAGGGGGTCCTCAGAGCTGCTAACAGAAGGGATCTCTAAAAAGCAACCCATTTTGATCTGATGCGGAGGGACAGCCTAAGAATTTCAAAGGTGTGCCGGCTGCTTAGACCTGCCCGCAGACCCATTGTTTGCACACTTGGGCTTTTTCCTCTTCATTTCCTTGCTTCTGATTACTAAGCAAGGATCACCCAGTTGGGGACACCCTGGGAGACTGCAGGGGGGAGTTGTTTTTCTGGAACCTGGGGATCGGATCGGGGAGCGACCATCGGAGAGCCAGCTCTGGGGCAGCCCACCTCCACAAACCGGTATTGAGTGCCACAGGGAAAGAAGGCTAGAGAGGCCATAGAGACCTGGAAGTCAATCCAGAAACACTGCCACCCAGGGGCTGAATCACAAATTGACTCTTGTGTAATCAAAAATAAAGGAATAGGAGAAATTAACCCTACCAGACCTGAGGCCCTGAACCTAACTGTCCCCTATACCTGGGCTCCTGAGCATTAAAGAGAAAAAATCAACATGATATAGAAAAATGTTAGTTACATGCAAACAAGTGGTTAGAATAAGATGGAACTTGGAGACATTGTAGAAAATAGGTCTACCTTTCATCTAGTGCCGATATTCCACCTTTGTGTGCCAATCCACCCAGCAGGATGAGCCTTGTTTCACACAGAGGTACTTCTTGCAAAGTGAGCACCAGATGTTGCTCTTCACCTTCTTGCATGGATTGTCTTTGTAAGACACTCCAGGATTTTGCTAGTTGTACCTGGAGTGCTTTTCCATGCACACAACACAGATATGATTAGACGATGTCCCAGGGGGAATCTCTGGAAAATGATTGCCTGGGGTCATCCGTTGAGGGCAGGGTTCCTTTTGTGGGTGGCGGTGGGCTGATGTCCTGTATCCACCAATAAGTTGCAGGCACAGTTTCTGAATATATCTGGTGAAATAAACTGGCTTTTTTGAAGCAGCTTGCTGCTTTGAAGCATACAAGATATAAGAATTATAACTGGCCCACATAGAAAATTTTATGAAAAGCCGCCCGGGCCAGCGGTAATGATGATGAGACTGGTGAAGGCGGGTCATCTGGTCATTTTTGTCACAGCCACCCATATATTTATTATTGTCCTTCACCAGCTATGGCATCTGTATTTCTTGCACACTGCCATCTTTATTTCTTCTGTTTATTACTACATTTTGGGCTGGATCGTGGTAGTTCGAAATAAATGTGATGGGCTTTCTATCCTGCCAAACTAAACATGTCACACTTTCTTGACATAGATAGCGACTGTCACCCCTAGCAAGTTTTTTTACACTTTTCAGCGACTTAGGAAACTGCTTCCTGTTTTGCTGCAGGGTTCCCACAATTCCTGTGTGTAATTCTAACAGTGCATATTTAGCAAGGGTTACAGAGTTGTAGAACTGGTCCATGACAAGCACATGAGATTTATTTTCCATTGCACATGAGGTCAGGAGACGAACGACTGTATTTCCTACTGTGCCCAAGTCTTTTATAGGCATTGGTGCAGCACCAGTGTAGATTTCTGCATTCAAAATGTAGCCAGTCTCACCTTCACAGAGAAGGAAAGATTGATGCCCCACTTTGTGGGCTTATCCTTGATATACTGCTTGATGGCCAAGCGGTTTTTTGTCAGGATCATCCCCTCATCTAGGCTCAAATGCTGCTTTGGCAGATAGAAGTGGAGAAACTTGGGGAGCAGACTTTCAAGAAAGGCCTAAGGACTTTATATATTCTATCTGTCTTATCGATATCTGTGTCTTCCTCATCAATTATGTGTAAAAAACTCCAAAGGGCCAAGAATCTGTCTCGAGTCATAACATTTCGAAATCCGGGAGTAAACCCAACAAAGTCAGAGCCCTCATTTATCCAATAATCCCGATAGCTGGGCTTTACACATAAGTATTCCATATAGATCCTCAGTCCAAGAAAAGCCTTCTTTCTTCCACTGTGGCATCCTTGAAATTTTTGGCATTGTAGGAGTTGGGCTTTGCTATATGCAATTGGTGGGCCTGGAGGTTGGTTTTCTCTGTCAAATTTTGCCAGAAAGTATCATCCAAAAACAAGGATAAAAAGTCAATCGGTTCACTCTCCTCTGTGATAGATCCAGGAATGTTCACTGGGCCTTTCCATCCTCATTGAAATTCAGATCTGTATTTGGTGATACAAAATTCCTTGTCCAACCTTCATCACCACCTAGATCTCCCCATCAGCTGTTTGAGGAACACGTCCCCCTTCTCTTACTATCGATCTAGCTCTAGATCTATAAGTTTTAAGATTCTCCTCATCACTCGAGCTCTCACTGTCTGTGTCACTTGAACTGGAAACGTATTCTTGATGAAATTCTGACTCCTCAGTCTGAATCAACCAAAGTATCAATCACCTGTTGGACTGTGATAAGCCTAGACCTACTTTGCTTTCCTGTTGAAGTACTTGATTCATCAGCCACTCGTTTCATTGTGAATTTTCAGAATTTTTTCACGTCAAACCACACAAAGTCAATTCAAACACATGGGGGCAGACATTTGCAATGGCTAACCATGAGGTTTGACCATGATTGATTGGTTATTTTTAGTTTGTGATGCATTTTTTTCACATACTAGGCAAAGTACCAAAAATTAGGTATAGTAGTATAGCGGCAGATTCGGAAATTACCGAAAAATAGGTACAGCAGTCTGGTAAGGTTAAGACACTGCCTGCTTAAAAATCAGGACTGGCTTACAACACTGAGGAGCAGTGGAACGCAGGGAACTGCAATATTGTCCGGACTGGGAAACAGGCGTGCCAAACAGAACAATAGAGGAAGTGAATGACCTTCACTATTGCACTTCTTTTTTTTTTCATTTTTTTGCATCTTTTACTTAAGAAACCATTTTTTTATTTTTTTCCTCACTTGATTTTACCTTTTTAATTATTACATTTTTATTTTCAACCAGCATTATTACTACTACTATTTTACCTTTTTTTTTTTAAGTGTCATTTTATTTTCTCTTTATTTTACTTTGGGATTAGTGTTCTACATTCTATTTTCATCTTTCCTTTAGCACCGTTTTACCCTATCTCAACTCTACCTTTAGGCCCTCACTCTAAAGGTAGAGTTGAGATAGGGTAAACCTCTTCCCCTTTGGTGTCCTGTTTATCTTAACCCTTTCCTGCTTTAGATTTTCCCTATTCTTTCTGTTTACCTCCTGCTAAAATGTCACCCTACTTATATATCTAATTTCCAATCCCTGCTCCAAGTCCATACACACCTCTCTCTTCACTGTCTTAACTATCAAAAAATTTGTTTTTCTCTCTGTCCTTTTGTTGTTGTTTTCTTGAATGTTGATTATATCGAATTTTTATGCTTTTTTTGTGAGATTGTTTTCTTATTCTTTTTTTGTTTGTTTGTGAATCTCGCTTGTTACTGCGGAATAAACCTCTTTTTTAATATATCTTGGTTTCCGGCTCCTGTTTCCTGCGCGTCAAACCTTACATCTGGTGCCTTGAAACCCGGGTAGGGGCAAGTGCCCTGTTTGACCTTTCACGGTCTGGGGTACCCCCATTCTTCTTTCTTCGTGGCTCGGGAAACTCAGGCTCCTCCCCGGCTTGGCAACATCTGTGGTGAGTCCCAACCCTTGCTGATTCCTGGCGATTTTCTTCCGGCCTCTCTGTCCTTAAACCACAGCCCACATCAGAGATTGCTTTCCGGGCATAGCCCTCTGGACCTCTACAGGAAGGTTCTGACCCTGGGGTGGCAGCAAAGACATTCCTGCCCCCCTCAGTTCCCCGGCCTTTTGGCCTCACTCCGGACCCCAGGGAGTGGGGGAGACGTCCCCTATTGTCCCTCGGGTCACCCGTTGTAGCACTGGATCAAGGCTGGTCTTTGACCTTTCGCCACCCGACCCCAGGAATTGGAATGGTCAATCAGCATCAAAATCTGATCCTCTAGGGTGTCTCTTCTCCAATCTGGCTACTTCTGTAACATGGCATGGCCTCAGTGGGTCCTGTTGACCCAAAAACGGGACTTAAACATCCTCCCCGATCTCAGTAATTTCTGCCGGAAAGCCGGGAAGTGGCCAGGGGTTCCATATGGCCAGGCTCCCTGCCCTCCCTCTGCTCCTTCCATTCTCTCTGATTTTTGGACCCAGCCGCTCTCTCATTTCCACCCCTCTCGCTCCCGCCGCCCGCTTTCTGCTCCCTTTCTTCCCCGCTGCCCTGCCTCCCGGCCGCCCCTTCCCGCCCCTGCCGCCGCGGTGGGCACTGCCCTCACTGCCTCAGGCCCCGCACAGCCGAGGCCACCCGCTCGCCATCCCACCAGCCGCTCCAAACAGCTAAGTGAGAGATCTGTTTTGGGTTGCACTTCCCTTGTGTATTGTGAGCAGCCTGCTGCCATGTTGGCCGCATGGGGGCCGCCACCATCTTGGCATGGCAAGCCCCGCCCCTCTCTGACCACATGGTCTCCCGTGGAGGGCCGCCATTTTGAACCAGTAAGTCCCACCTCCACAGGCTCGGCCTGGTGAGGAGCAGGCAGAGTAAGCTCGCTTTCGACAGGAGATGAGTCTGCAAACTCAAGCCTTGGTAGCAGCCTTGAGGCCGACGGCAGCCATGCATGGTCCAAGGGGGACTATACGTGGTGGGGGTGTGATGAGAGGATGAACGCCACCTGGAGAATGCTTCAAGTGCAGAGATGAAGGCCACTGGGCTATACAGTGCCCTCAACTTCTGCCTCCAACCAAGCTCTGCCCAGCGTGTGGTCAAAACTGCCCCTGGAAAAGTGACAGGCCCTCTGCCTCTCGGTGTAGAGGGACCGTCCTTCCAGGTCATGACTCGCCGCTGGCCATGCTGGAACTGGCTGAAGACTGAAGATTCCAGGACTCGAAGACCCTCATCACCCTCGCCGAGGGTAATGCTCAAGGTAGCGGGTAAGCAGATCTCCTTCCTGATGGATATGGGGGCTACCTTCTCTGTCCTGCCCTCCTCTTCTGGGCCATTGTCCCTTCCACGATCTCGGTCATGGGTATTGATGGCAAAAATGCTCTGGCCTCAGCCCTTCTCACCCTGCCCTCTCCCCCTCTTCATCCTCCCTAGAGAACAACTTTCTTGCTGGCACAGGCTTATCAGAAACTCAGTTTTGAACTCAAGCAGTTAGAGGCCTGTTCCCTCCCCTGCCCCCCCCACACAGCCTTTTCTAAATATTTTAAAGAAGAATGAAAGAACTTCTAAAGTTAATTGTTGAAAAGGATTTTAAAAGGACCCACTCACCTGGACGGTCCTGCCCCAGGGTTTCAGAGACAATCCTCATCTGTTTGGCCAGGCCTTACCCAGAGACCTCCGACAATGCTCATTAGAACCCAGCACTCTTCTCTAGTATGTAGATGATATCCTTCTCTGCAGCCCTTCCCTGGACACATCTCAGAGGCATACAGCTGGCCTCCGCTGGTAGGATTCTTCCATCATTGGGTCCCAAATTTTGCTCTCCTAGCTAAGCCCTTATACCAGGTCTCCTCACCCTCCCTCATTCGCCAAGCTTTTTCTAACTCCGGGATACCATTCTGGCATCTCTCTCTCTCTCTCTCTCTCTCTCTCTCTCTCTCTCTCTCTCTCTCTCTTCCCCCCTCCCCAGACATCTCTAAACCTCTCCAACTATTTACTGATGAAAGACAAGGAATAGCTATGGGGGTCCTCACCCAGCCCCTAGGGCCAGCCTTCACCCCTGTAGCCTACCTGTCCAGACAGCTTGATCCTATGGTTTGGGGATGGCAGCCCTGCCTCTGGGCTCTGGCTGCAGCCACTGTTCTCATCAAGGAGGCCCAGAAGATTTGCCTCCAGCAACCCTTACAGGTCTTCTCCACCCATAGACTACAGGATCTTCTGTCACACCGATCCTTGTCTCTCTTTGCCCCCTCTCACATGAAGGAAATCCATCTCCTGTTCCTTGAGAATCCTGACATCTCCCTAACTCAGTCCCCAGCCCTGAACCCAGCCACTCTCCTTCCCACTGCCTCCACCCAACCTGTGGCAAAGCACTCCTGCCCTGAGGTCGTCAGAGGCACTCACTCAACCTCGGGCAGGACTCTCAGATCTTCCTCTCTCTAATCCTGACTTAACTCTGTTTGTGGATGGAAGCTCATGCCTAGACCCCCAGGGACGTCGGAAAGCCTCCTACGTGGTAGTAACACTCGAGCGGACCCTGGAGACGGCCTTCATCCCTCGTCACCTCGCCCACACTGCAAGAGGCAGTCACAAGTGCCTGCTCCTCCTGCTCCACATGTGCAACTGTCTCACCCCAGGGAGGAATGCGCCCCAACTTTCCTACCCATCAAATGAGGGGACACCTCCCAGGGCAGGACTGGCAGGTAGACTTCACCCATATGCCTCCCCACAAGACCAAATATCTGCTTACGATGGTAGACACCCTGACAGGGTGGGCAGAGGCCTTCCCTACCTGCAAGGAAACTGCTGAGGTTGTGGCTGAGACCTTGATAACACACATAAACTCTTGGCATGTCCTGGAAACTGCACATACCCTACCACCCACGTTCATCAGGTAAGATCGAGAGGAGCAACAGCCTCCTTAAAGACCATCTAACTAAACTCTCTCTAGAAATTCGCAGCTCCTGGCTGGACCTTCTGCCCATGGTTCTGACTGGAATCTGGGCTACACCACTCATTTCCTCCTCAAAATCCTTACCCCCCCCCCCCCAGGTTGTATTTCAGCTCCAGGCCCAGAAAAGCAGCAAAACCAGACAAGTGACGCTGTGACAGCCTCAGGACCAGCCTTTACCTCCCAAGTGACTCAAAAGGATCGCTCTCGAGACTTCCACCAACCAGTCCCTTGGGGAAATTATGCTGCTGCACTCCTTGTCCAGACTTCCATCATTAGGCCAACTGGTGTCTATTCCTTTAATTTAGCTCTTTACCCCTTTCTCATGTGCTGTTACACTAGTCTTTTGCAGAACAGAATGCAGGTGTTCACCAACCAGAATGTGGGAGAGAACCTAGCATCACTCCAGGTAGACATTCCTAACAACGCCCCCTCTAATCTGGAAGTAGCTATGGAAAATGGACTTCCAGCCCCTGACCTTGCCTGGATTCTTAATTTTTTAATATAATATCACAAAAAGCCTGGAATGTGAGATCCTCCCTCCCCCCAACTGGTGGGCGGAGTTATGATGTTACCGGCATCTGACGCTGAGACATCCCCAAGACATTGAACCACCAATCAGTGCATGCCGAGTGCCGTGGGGCCTACCCCTTCCAGTTCTGCCCTGGACCCAACCCCTTCCTGTTCCTTCCTTTAAAAGGTCTCTCCACACTTCCACGTGCACTGCTCTCCATCTCTCTTTCTGTCCCTTCCATTCCTCCATTTCTCCGACTGCGGAGGCAGCCCGGTTGGGTCCCTTCTCCTCTTCCTCCTAATCTAATCCTGATTTCTACCTCCTCCATAATGAATCTCGCTCGTTACTGTGGAATAAACCACTCTTTTAATATATCTTGGTTTCTGGCTCCTGTTTCCTGCACCTCAAACCTTACAGTTTGGGTGTGTGTGTGTTTTTTTTTGTTTGTTTGCTTTGGTTTTTACTTCTGTTTTCCCTTGCCTCGCTTGATATTAGTTGGTGTTGTACTTTGTATTAATCTCCAGGTACTTGTTGCTGGCATTTGCTGGGATTAGTGATTGTTCTATTGGAGTTTTCTCCCCATATATATAGTTTGTTCCCCTTTACTCTCTTAGTCTCGTTCTTGTCTCTCTTACTTTTTTTTCCTTTTCCCAATTTCATTTTGACACTTTTTTTCTTTCTTTTTACTCTTATTCTTTCTCTCCTATCACCTAATTTGCCTTTCTCCAGTGGTCACCTTTATTGGAGGTTATTAAGACCATGAATACATTTCTGTTCAGTGCCTTGTGTGTTGTACCTGGTTGTGTTGTATTTTGTGCCTTTAAATCAACTCAGGAGAGAGAGAACTACATAACCAGACATCCGGAGAAGAGAGACCATGGGGAGACAAAGAAACACCCCCATAAGAAAGAAAAGTAAGCATCACCACAAAAGGAAGTAAACAAATTAGAGGCAAGCAACCTATCAGAGAAAGAATTCAGAGAAATGGTCATAAGGTGGCTGAAAAGAATGGAAGACGAATTCGACAATATGAGTAAGAACCAAGAGGAAATGAAGAAGAAGCAAGAAGAAATGAGAAATGACATCGCTGCTGTAAAGAACTCAATAGAAAGCACCAACAGTAGACTAGAAGAAACAGAGGACCGCATCAGTGAACTAGAAGACAAGGTGGGAAAAAATACCCAAGTAGAGCAGCTTCTGGAAAAAAAAATTAAAAAGCAGGAGTTGAGCCTAAGGGAACTTTGGGACAACACGAAACAAAACAACATCCACATAATAGGCATTCCAGAAGGAAAGAGAAACTGAGCAAGGAATAGAAAACCTGTTTGAAGAAATAACGACAGAAAACTTCCCTGTTATAAGGAAGAAAAAACCCACACAAATCCAAGAAGCTCACAGAGTCCCAAGCAAAATGAACCCAAAAAGACTGGCACCAAGGCACATTATAATTAAATTGGCAAACACCAATGACAAAGAATCTTAAAAGCGGCCAGAGAGAGACAGAAAGTTACATACAAAGGAACCCCCATCAGACTAGCAACTGATTTCTCAACAGAAACTTATCAGGCCAGAAGGGAATGGAATAAAATATACAAAGTCATGCAAAGGAAGGGTCTGAATCCAAGAATACTGTACCCAGCAAGGCTATCAATCAAAATTGAAGGTGAAATCAGGAGCTTCACAGACAAAAAAGGACTAAGGAAATTTATCACCACCAAACAAGCAATGCAAGAAATGCTAAAGGGTCTGCTGTAAAAAAAAAATAATAATAAGTAAAAAGAAATAGGAAGCAAAGAAGGAACACTGGAGTAAAAAATAAAAATGGCGACAAATAAGCACCTATCAATAATAACTTTAAATTTAAATAAATTAAATGCTCCAATCAAAAGACATAGGGTAACGGATTGGATAAGAAAACAAGACCCATATATCTGCTGTCTACAAGAAACCCACCTCAGAAAAAAAGACGCACACAGACTGAGAGTGAAGGGATGGAAAAAGGTTTTCCAGGCAAATGGAAATGAAAAAAAAGCTGGGGTAGCAATACTTATATCTGACAAATTAGATCGCAAAGTGAAGGACATAACATGAGATAAGGAAGGCCACTTCATAATAGTGAAGGGAGCAATCCAACAAGAAGAAATAACTCTAGTAAATATATACGCACCCAATACAGGAGCACCCAAATACATAAAAAAAAAACACTCCTGGATAATATCAAGGGAGAGATTGACAGCAATACAATCATAGTAAGAGATTTAATACCCCACTATCACCATTGGACAAATTCTCTAAACAAAAAATCAGCAAAGAAACATCAATCCTAAATGACTCACTAGACCAGATGGAATTAATGTTCAGAACATTTCATTTTCAGAACATTTTACCCCAAAGCCACAGAATATACATTCTTCTCAAGTGCACATGGATCATTTTCAAAGATAGACCATATGTTGAGACATAGGCAAACTCTTCAAATTCAAGAAGATAGAAATCATACCAAGCATCTTCTCAGATCACAGTGGCATAAAACTGGAAATCAACTACAACAAAAACAATCCAAAGAAATCAAACACATAGAGACTAAACAGCATGCTATTAAACAATGACTGGGTTACCAAAGACATCAAGGAAGAAATAAAAAACATCATGGCAACAAATGACAATGAAAACACAACAATCCAAAATCTATGGGACACAACAAAGCAGTCTTGAGAGGGAAGGTCATAGCTCTACAAGCCTACTGCAAAAAAACAAGAAACAATGGTAATAAATTACCTAACCCTACAACTCAAAGAGTTAGAAAAGGAGCAACTAGAAAAGCCCAGTGTAAGCAGAAGGAAGGAAATAACAAAGATCAGAGAGGAGATAAACGACATAGAGACCAATGAAACAATACAAAAGATCAACAAAACCAAGAGCTGGTTCTTTGAAAGGATAAACAAGATTGATGAACCTCTATTCAGGCTCACCAAGAAGCAAAGAGAGAGGACCCAAGTAAACAAAATCAGAAATGAAAGAGGTGAAATAACAACAGACCCTGCTGAAATATACAAAGGATTGTTTAAAAATACTACGAAAAACTCTATTCCAACAAACTGGACAACCTGGAGGAAATCGACATATTCCTAGAAAAATATAACCTTCCAAAACTCAATCAGGAAGAATCTAAACAGCTCAACAGGCCAGTAACTATGGAAGACATTGAAGCAGTCATCAAAAAGCTTCCGGCAAACAAAAGCCCGGGGCCAGATGGCTTCACAGGAGAGTTTTACCAAACATTCAAGGAAGAACTAAAACCTATCCTCCTCAGACTATTCCAAAAAATTCAAGAGGAAGGAACACTTCCAGGCTCCTTCTATGAAGCCAGCATCACCCTAATACCAAAACCAGATAAAGACAACACAATGAAAGAGAATTACAGACCAATATCCCTCATGAACGTATATGCCAAAATCCTCAACAAAATTCTAGCAAATCGGCTCCAGCAGTACATCAGAAAGATCATACACCATGACCAAGTAGGATTTATCCCAGGAATGCAAGGATGGTACAATATCCGCAAATCAATAAACGTGATACATCACATAAACAAATTGAGAGAAAAAAATCACATAGACATATCAATAGATGCAGAAAAAGCATTTGACAAAATCCAACACCCTTTCTTGATAAAAACTCTCAACAAAGAAAGATCATACCTCAACATAATAAAAGCTATATCTGATAAACCCACAGCAAACATCATACTCAATGGGCAAAAACTAAAACCATTTCCCCTAAGAACAGGAACAAGACAGGGATGCCCACTCTCACCACTCCTGTTTGACATAGTACTGGAAGTATTAGCCATTGCAATTAGACAAGAAGAAGAAATAAGAGGCATCCAAATTGGAAAAGAAGAAATAAAGCTGTCCTTATTTGCAGATGACATGATATTGTACATAAAAGACACGAAAGACTCCATCAAAAAACTAATAGATTTAATAAATTAATTCGGCAATGTAGCAGGATACAAAATTAATGCCAAGAAATCTATGGCATTTCTATACACCAATAGTGAACTTACAGAAAGAGAGACTAAAAAAGCAATCCCGTTTACCATCGCACCAAAAAAACTAAGATATCTAGGAATAAACTTAACTAAAGAGGTAAATGACCTATACATGGAAAACTACATAACACTGAAAAAAGAGATAGAGGAAGATGTAAACAGATGGAAGAACATACCATGTTCATGGATTGGTAGAATCAACATCATTAAAATGTCCATACTATCCAAAGCAATCTACAGATTCAATGCACTCCCCATCAAAATACCAACGATATTTCACAGACCTAGAAAGAACTCTCCAAAAATTCACCTGGAATAAAAAAAAGACCCCAAATAGCCACAGCAATCCTGAGAAAGAAGAATAAAATAGGAGGGATCTCAATACCAGATTTCAAGCTGTACTACAAAGCCACTGTTCTCAAAACAGCCTGGTACTGGCCCAAGAACAGACATATAGATCAATGGAATAGAATAGTGAATCCAGATATCGACCCAAACCACTATGCTCAATTAATATTTGACAGAGGAGGCATGAACATACAATGGAGTCAGACAGTCTCTTCAATAAATGGTGTTGGGAAAATTGGACAGATACATGCAAAAAAATGAAACTAGATCACCAACTTACACCACACACAAAAGTAAACTCAAAATGGATACAGGACTTAACCATAAGACGGGAAACCATAAAAATACTAGAGGAATCCACAGGCAGCAAAATCTCAGACATATGCAAAAAGAACTTCTTCACTGATACTGCCCCCAGGGTAATGGAAGCTAAAGAGAAAATAAACAAATGGGACTACATCAAAATAAAAAGCTTTTTTACAGCAAAAGAAACTATCAACAAAACAACAAGAAAGCCCACTGTATGGGAGAACATAATTGCAAATGTTATCACTGATAAAGGTTTAATCTCAAGGCAGCTTTAATACAGGCAGCTTATACAACTTAATAAAAGGAAGATAAATGATCCAATAAAAAAATGGGCAACAGACCTAAACAGAATATTTTCAAAAGAAGACAGAAGGAAGGCCAAGAGACACATGAAAACATGTTCAAAGTCACTTATTATCCGAGAGATGCAAATCAAAACAACAATGAGGTACCATCTCACGCCTGTCAGAATGGCTATCATCAACAAATCAACAAACGACAAGTGTTGGCGAGGATGCGGAGAAAAAGGAACCCTCCTGCACTGCTGGTGGGAATGCAGACTGGTGCAGCCACTGTGGAGAACAGTATGGAGTTTCCTCAAAAAACTGAAAATGGAACTCCCATTTGACCCAGTAATCCCACTCCTGGGAATATATCCGAAGAAACTAGAAACACCAATCAGAAAGGATATATGCACCACTATGTTCATAGCAGCACAATTTACAATAGCTAAGATTTGGAAAATGCCTAGGTGCCCATCAGCAGATGACTGGATCAGAAAACTGTGGTACATCTACACAATGGAATACTATGCTGCCATAAAAAAGAAGGAATTCTCATCATTTTCAACAACCTGGATGGAATTGGAGAACATAATGCTAAGTGAAATAAGCCAGTCAATGAAAGAAAAATACCACATGATCTCACTCATTTATGGATAGTAAATAACATTATAAAGTGATGAACAAAAAGATAGATACAGAGACAGTGAAGCATCAAACAGACTTTCAAATTACAAGGGGAAAGTTAGGGAGAGGTGGGGGAGTTATGAAATCAAACGAAGGACTTGTATGTATGCATATAAGCATAAACAATGGATGCAAAACTCTGGGGGGTGAGGGCATGTATGGGTGTGGGGTGGGGGGGGGGTAATGGTAAGATATGTACACATATAAAACCTCAATAAAAAAAGAAAAAACTCTTATCATTTGCAGCAGCATGGATGGACCTGGAGAGCATTATGCTGAGAGACATAAACCAGTCAGAGAAAGGTAAGTATCTCATGATCTAACTCATATGTGGAATCTAATGAACAAAATAAACTGATGAACAAAAATAGATCTGGAGACAAAGAAGCATCAAACAGTCTGTTAAAACTCAGAGGGAAGGCAGGGGGGATGGGTCGGTGTGAAGAGATCAACCAAAGAACTTGTGTATGCATTATATGCCTAATCCATGGACACAGACAATAGGGAGATGAAGGCCTGGTGTGGGGGATGGGGGCGGGTTGGGAGAGGTCAATGGGGGGGCTGGGGGAGGAAGGGAACATACGTAATACTTTCAACAATAGTGATTTAAAAAACAAACAATAGTGGAGTTCAGCCTCTCTCTTTGTGAGTATTAGTGAAGCTCAAAAGATTAGCTTTGGACTCTCTCTTAGAGAATAATTATCCGAGAGATGCAAATCAAAACGACAATGCGGTACTATCTCACACCTGTCAGAATGGCTATCATCAACAAATGAACCAACGACAAGAGTTGGCGAGGATGCGGAGAAAAGGCCCAAGACCAAGGCAGCCTCCGAGCAAGGCCCAAGACCCAGGCAGCCTTAGCCTGGGCCTCTCTCTTACAGAGTTTGAGTAAAGCAAGAAGTAACCCTAGAAACTAAGCTCCATAGAGACCCTGGCTCCCCAAAGAACTGGGGGAGGCAGCATTTCCAGTCTCTGATTGAGGTCCATCTGGGCATCACTGGTGGCTTCCATCCCCTCTTTAGACCAAAGCAGCACTAGCTAAGATGAGCTAATATTTATGGCACGGGGCTGTAATTGCCCTGAAGATAGGCTCTAATTGGTCACAAAGAATTATCTCAGGTGCTTAACCATGGGCTATCAAGTTACCATGCAACCTGAACTATGCTTAATGACTTGGGTGTGATGTCTACCATGGGGGTCACAAAGAGGTCATGTACAAGAAGACAACATCAGCTTAAAGTAGCCCATACAAGATCGAACCTTGGGGGATCAAAGCAGTTATATAGAGGTGGTCCAAATTCCCACCAGCCCTACTGCCAACAATGAATCTTCTCTCAGCCTAGACCTGTGGACTCATGGAAGGCTCCATATGACCTTTTGGCAGAGGAAGGAACATCGAGGCTTGGGTACCAATGATTTTGCATGAATTTGATGACCCACCAGAAAGTGTGCTGCTGCTGAATCGCCAACCCTCTCTGGACAGGATCGTGGGTAATGAAACCTTTATAATAGGCGCATTTAGGGGGCTATTCATCTCCATATTCACTTTGCAGGGATGACAAATGACCAGATGTGTAAGGAGATACTGATTCATGGTGCTGGCCATTATTTTTCAAAAATAGGGCCATGAAGGAAACATGATTGGAAGATCCTTCACAATGACATTGAACATAAGTTTGTTGGACAGCTCTCACTTAATGGGCAAAAATATACAAGGTTATTTGTGTCTCATATACTGTTCCTCACAGTAAATTCTCACAGTTGAGTATTTCATTAATCAAAAGGATAAAGTGGCATATTCTATATTTTTCCTCATCTATGGAATATGAAACCACATGAAAGAAAAAGAAAGAAAGAAAGAAAGAAAGAAAGAAAGAAAGAAAGAAAGAAAGAAAGAAAGAAGAAAGAAGAAAGAAAGAAAGAAAGAAAGAAAGAAAGAAAGAAAGAAAGAAAGAAAGAAAGAAAGAAAGAAAAAGAAAGGAAGAAGAAAGAAAGAAAGAAAATATCTTCTATACAGCCTAAATCATGTGGTCTATCTTTGAAAATGTCCCATGTGCACTTAAGAAGAACGTATATTTCATTGCTTTGGGATGAAATGTTCTGAAGATGTCAATTAAGTCCATCTGATCTAGTGAGTCATTTAGATTTGCGGTTTTGCTGATTTTTTTGTCTAGAGGGTTTATCCAGTGATGTCAGTGGTGTATTAAAGTCCCCTACTATGATTGTATTGTTGTCGATCTCTCCCTTGATATCTTCCAAAGTTTTTTTTATGTATTTGGGTGCTCCTGCATTGGGTGAATATATGTTTACCAGGGTTATATATTCTTGTTGAATTATTTCCTTTAGTATTATAAGTGGCCTTCCTTATCTCTTGCTATGGCCTTCACTTTGATGTCTATTTTGTCAGATATAAGTATTGCTACCCCAGCTTCTTTTTCATTTCCATTTGCCTGAAAGATATTTTTCCATCCCTTCACTTTCAGTCTGTGTGAGTCCCTTGTTCTGAGGTGGGTCTCTTGTAGACAACATATATATGGGTCATGTTTTATTATCCATTCAGCCACTCGATGTCTTTTGATTGGAGCATTTAGTCCATTTATGTTTAAAGTTATTATTGATAGTTACCTGTTTGTAACCATTTTTATTTTTTGTGCCTGTGTTCCTTCTTACCTTTTTATTTCTTCTTTTTACACCAGTCCCTTTAGCATTTCTTGCATTGATGGCTTGGTAGTGATAAACTCCCTTAGCCTTTTTGTTGTCTGTGAAGCTCCTTATTTCCCCTTCAATTTTGAATGCTAGCCTTGCTGGATAGAGTATTCTTGGATTCAGTCCCTTGCTTTGCATCACTTTGTAAATTTTCTTCCATATTTTCTGGCCTGATGTGTTTCTGTTGAGAAATCATTTGATAATCTAATGGGAGATCCCTTGTATGTAACTTTCTGTCTTTCTCTTGCAGCCTTAAAATTCTCTCCTTATCCTGAACATTTGCCATCGTAATTATGACATGCCTTGGTGTGGGTCTTTTCGGGTTCATCTTGTTTGGGACTCTCTGTGCTTCTGTGACTTTTTTCTTCCCCACATCAGGGAAGTTTTCTGATATTATTTCTTCAAATAGGTTTTCTAACCCTTGTTCCTCCTCCTGTTGTTCTGGCACCCCTATTATACATATGTTGCTTTGTTTCATATTTTCCCAAAGCTCCCTTAGGCTCTCCTCATGTCTTTTAATTTTTTTTCTCCAATTGTAATTCAGTTTGGGTGTGTTTTGATTTCATCTTCTAATTCGCTAATTCAGTCCTCTGCTTATCCTAGTCTACTGTTAAAACTTTCCATGGTGTTTTTTATTGCAGCTATATCATTCTTCATTTCTTCTTGATTCTTACATAAGTTGATTTTTTTCATCCATCCGATTTATAAACTGTATGACCCTTATTCTGAATTCTTTTTCTGACATATTGCATGCCTCTGTTTCACTTACCTGTTTTTCTGGCAATTCCTCCTTTTCTTTCCTTTGGGTGTTTCTTTGTCTACCCATTTGTGTTCTCACCAAAGGGGCTGCTCCTTGGGTGACAGTGGCTCCTCAGGCAGCAGCTGCTCCTTGGGTGGTCGTGGCAGCAGCTGCTCCTCAGTTGGCAGCAGCTTCTCTGGTGAATGCTGTTCGCAGCAATGGTGGCTCCTCTGGCTAGTGGGGGGAGGCTGCTCATGACACTGCTGCTCCTCAGATGGGAGCGGGTTGCACATGGCTGCTGCTCCTCGGATGGGGGTGAGCTGCACGCATGGCTGCTTCTCCTCAGATGGGTGCGGACCACTCATGTGGCTGCTGCTCCTTGGATGGGTGAAGGCTGTGTATGGCTGCTACTCCTCAGACTGAGCAGGCTGCTCACACAGCTGCTGCTCCTCAGGTAGGGCAGGCTGCTCATGAGGCTGCTGCTCCTCGGACAGGGGTGAGCTGCACATGAGGCTGCTGCCGCTGCTTGAACAGGGGGCGGGGGGGGGTGGGCATGCTCACACAGCTGCTGCTCCTTGAATGGGGGCAGGCTGCTTGCACAGCTGCTGCTCCTCAGATGGGTGCAGGCTGCATGCGGCTGCTGCTCCTTGGTCATTGGCAGGCTGCTCATGCGGCTGCTGCTCTTCGGGAGGGGGCAGGCTGCTCCTTGGACCAGGGTGGGCTGCTTCTCGGATGTGGGGGCAGACCACTTGCACAGCTGCTGATCCTTGGATGGAGGCAGGCGACGTGAGGCTGCTGCTCCTCAGCTTGGGGCAGGCTGCTCACAGGGCTGCTGCTCCTTGGACAGAAGTGGACTGCTCACATGTTTGCTGCTCGTGTGGTCACAGTGCCCTGGGCTAAAGTGTTGGGCCGGTCAGAGGGGAGCATGCTTCAGAATTTACAGGAGCCTGAGCCCTGGGTGGCTGGAGTCTCAGTGACCGTGGGACCACAGCCAACGTAACAGGTCCCTGGTGGGGGGTGGCTGTAGAGTCCTGGGTGTTATCTGAAGGCACCATGGATGGAGGTGAGGCTGGGCTTCCAGTCACAGCAGCTCTCCCCTTCAAAAAGGCAAGGCCTCTGAGGAAGAGCCAGCCTCCTGGTACTGTTTACAATGGTAGCAGAGGCTGCCTAGTTAGGCGAGGCCAGTTAGCCTGCCCCCGAAGGTTCTGCAGGATCTAACTGTGCCACACACACACACACACACACACACACACACACACACACACACCACGACCACACATTCCTCTTTTGCTCCCTCCCTCACTCACTCACTCATGCTCTCTCCCTCACTGCCACCTTCTTCCTGCCTTTGTAGTTGGGTCTGGAGTGTTATTAACCTGTTCGTGGATGGAGTTTCCTCTCTGGGTGTCTGCTTATGTGGCTCACTCTCTAGCACATTGGCCAAACAGGATAAAATTCACCTCGACAAGACACAACATAAAGGGAACAAAACACAAATATATTCACAACACTGATAACCCCAATATAAGTGACCACCAGAGAAAAGAGAATTAGGGGAGAGAAAGGAGGACACAAAGATATTGAAGAGAGAAAAAATGGTTGAGAGAAAAGGAAAAGAAGAAAAAGGGAAAATATATATATGGAGAGAACAAACAGGTAAACAAAAACATACAAACACCAAATACCCAGTAAAGAGGGTGGGGGCAGAATCTTATATACAGAAAGTAAGGTTAAGAATTGGATGAATATGGGGAGGACCTCAGTTCAGTATAGAGGAAGTAGAAAGAGGATGTGTGAATAAGAAGAATGAGAAAGAGAAGAAAATAATAATAACAACAACAATAAACTTTTAAAATTGATATAAAAATAGGATAAAAAATAAAATAAAATAAAATTATGGAAAAATAATGCTAAAAGAGAATAAACAAATAAAAAAAGGAAAATGAAGAAAAAAGAGATAACAAAATAATAATAAAATTAAAAAGTGAAGTGTTGTTCCTTTGGCTGGTTTAAGATCCCAGACTTCTGTATTGTCTGTGGCTTCTCAGTTTCCTGTTGTTGGGACTGAAGGCCTCTCCTTAGGCCAGTCCCTGTGGACTCTCAGGGACTATTCAGATTTTTTTTCCTTTGTACTACTCAGGGCATAGTCTGGGTGTGGCTGTATTGGTTGCCTGGAGACTTCAGGGAGAAGCTATCTCTTCAGGATAAAATGGCTGCCCAGGTCCCAAATGTCAGGTATGACTCAGCTCCAGACTCACAGCCACCTCTCCCAGGCCCTCTCCTTACCCCAGCCTCTCCCCAGACTCCACAAATCCGCACTTACTCCTGCACCTATGGAGACATGGACCCACCGAAATCTACCAAATTCAGGTATATGAGTGACATCCATTTGCCAGATTTGATTAGGTTTAAGTCCTCGGGGATTTACCCCTAATGCTGGCACAGGGAGGTGGATAACACACTGAAGGCATTGCTTGACACTTGGTGAGCCTGCTCTCAGGAAATATGAAGTTCCTTGTACAAGGCAGAGGCATTTCGATGATGTAGGGCAGGCGTCCTCAAACTACAGCCCGTGGGCCACATGCAGCTGTTTTTGCCGTTTTGCTTTTTTACTTCAAAATAAGATATATGCAGTGTGCATAGGAATTTGTTCATAGTTTTTTTAAAACTATAGTCCAGCCCTCCAACGGTCTGAGGGACAGTGAGCTGGCCCCCTGTTTAAAAAGTTTGAGGACCCCTAATGTAGGGCATGTGAGGCCTGTGCCATGGAAAATGGAGTGAACCCCTCTACTGAGGCAATGAGGCGATCTACTTCCACATTACCTGCAGCCAAGGGACCTGGAAGGCCAGAATTGGATCTAATTATGGCCAATAAAGCAGGGATATTGTCGTTCTCAAATAACCTTTTGAAGGCTGAAAAATAAATGAAAGAGTTCCTCCGAATTAGTGTGTCCTAATAGTAGCTGTTTCAATAATTTTGGCCATACTTACCACATAAGCACTATCACTATAGGTTGATGGGCTCTGTAGCAAAATCTGTCAAGGCATAAATAAGAGCTTCTATTTCTACCCATTGTGCTGAAATATAAGGGGTTTGAAGGACCTTTGTTCCCCTGCTGCAGTAGATCCAGCCTTTCCAGAACTGGATCCATCTGTAAAAATGGTTAATGCCTGGGGTATAACATCTCCTTTAATGTGGCAGCTAATACCATTCCCTGAATGTAGGCTGGTGTTTTTATGAATGGTCATTTAAATCAATCTGAAATAAGGTTTATTTTTAACTTTACTTGTCCTAGGTTATATCAGTTCTCCTATAGGTCTAGTGAGTCTGCCCCTGCCTAGAAGGGCAAGAGGAATAGTCCACATTCCCTATAGAGAAAGAGGGAATAGCCTTAGGGTCCAATCTTCGCAAATCAGGAAAGAGCAGACAGACTCCTACAGATCTCACTTCCCCTTGCATCCTTGTCTTGGTACAGGGCCAACATGTAATACATTCCTCCAGGATCGGTGTCCCATCCGAGGGGAAAGGGAACCACCTGCCCTTGTGGCTGTCCAGCAGCGCATGGGAAGCAATCGCTCTTGTTAAGAGTCTGGACTGTAAATTTGACCCTTTCAACCTAGGACAGTGGTTGGCAAACTGCGGCTCGTGAGCCATATGAGGTTCTTTGGCCCCTTGAGTGTGGCTCTTCCACAAAATACCACGTGCAGGTGCACACATACAGTGCGATTGAAACTTTGTGGCCCATGTGCAGAAGTTGGTTTTCGGCTCTCAAAAGAAATTTCAATCATTGTACTGTTGATATTTGGCTCTGTTGACTAATGAGTTTGCCGACCACTGATCTAGGCATTCGAATCACCATACCGAGTTTCTATTTCTGGAGTCTGCCTTAAGTCTTTGATTTCAATTATCTTTATTCTCTTGGACTGTAAGGTGCTAGTTCCTGACTTGGTTCCTGAGTCACTATATCTGGCAATAAAGCTAAAGTCTTTTTCTCAATTAACTGGAGGGCTAGTCTTCCTAAGGGATCCCTCCCAGAGGGGTCCCTTACTCTTAGTCCATCTACTGTTGTTGCTATCCTGGGTGCTTGGTCCAGGGCGGCTAGATCAGAAGCTGTTATGAGTATAGGGTTACACTCCAAATTCTTGCAGTTGTCAGGTGGAATGCCTTTAGGTATATGTGCTTAGGTTCTAAAGGTACTACTCATTGAAAATTAACCTGTGGTGTGTTTGCTGATACTGAGTGTTCCTCCATACTTGATTCCAACTGGAACAAGGGAGAAGGCCTCTATAGCCTGTTTCTGATTCTGGACAAAGGTATTTGTCTTCTCCAGAATCTCCTCTGATTTTCCAGATTCCCCCAAGGTAAAGCTTGACCTGTACAAAAATTTAATAGTCTGAGGGGAAGAGGTCTTGGTTATATTATGCGCAAGCTTGATTGGATGCTCATAATCAGCATTGCCCCGAGAAACCAAAGTATGAGAGCTTACATTCAGTATCATTACCATCCAACCCAGAGCAGTTTCCAGCTCAACATGTTCTATGGACACTAAGCTCTTCACTTCAGAACTATTCAGAGAGGTTTATTGGGGGACTCCAATACTTCCCCTGGTTTTCCCTCCCCTTGCTATTTTGCCAGTCCTTTAACTCGAGTGTAATGAGTCCACCCTCTCTCGGCTGTCTGTATGGCATTCTCGGTAGCAGGAGCACTTGGTAGATGCCTTCCCAACTGGGTTGGACCTTGTCCTCCTTCCAGGTTTTGATCAGCACCAGGTCACCAGGCTGGCAGTGATGATCTGCGAATTCCAGAGGGCGTCTGGATGAGGAGTCCTCTTAGCCTAAGGGATAACAGGGTAGAAGATATGGCCAATATATACTCCCTCAAAAGCTGATAGTCTCCCTGATAGGAAGGTCAGCAGTCCTGTATGGGAGCCCATATAACACTTCATAGGGGACAATCCCACATCTTTCCTTGGAGCTGTCCTAATCCTAAAGAGTCATTGGGAGATTTGGTCCAGGGCAGCTTGGTTTCTAGGATCAGTTGGGTAATTTGCTTCTTAAGGGTCTTTCCACCCTTCCCGAAGATGGGGGATCCCAGAAGATTATAGTCCCAATTAATGTTGGCAAATCACACATCCCCATACACCTGCTTAGCAATGGTATAGACATCCACACACCCATAATTACTAAGTATTGCATTACACATGGTTTGGGGACCCCAATGACTCCTATACAGTATGGACATCAGCTCCCTCATCATAGGCTTGCTGATCATTTCTCTCCCATCAGGGATCACCCATCTTCTATTTCTTGTTTTAATTGTTTCTATTTTATCTAATTTCCTTTTTTCCTCTTCCATCAGAAGAGCCATCATTACTTTTTATATATATACTAGAGACCCGGTGCATGAAATTCGTGCACATTAAAAGGGGATTAATTAGAGGAAATAATTTAATATTGCTATTTGCCCTTTCTCTATAATAGAAGTGTCAGAGATGAAAGAAAATTAGTAAAATGTATATGAATACCTTCCTCCTGTCAGAGTCTGGGGCTCACCATGGGACCCAGAGTCAAGTCTCCACCCACCCACATGCACCTCAAAATCACGTGAGACCCAGACCCGGCCAGCTGCCCCCCCCTCCCCATTGGGCTAGATCCAGACCCGGCCAGTCCCACCCTTGTCAAGCCCTGCCGGGCAGGGGGCGTAGCTTCAGGTCCCCTGGCCTGGTGCCAGGATGGGGGGGCGTGGCCTGAGGTCCCCCAGCCCAGACCGGGGCGGGGGGCATGCCTTGAGGTCCTCCGTCAAGCCCTGCCAGGTGGGGGACATGGCCTGAGATCCCCTGTCAAGCCCCGCTGGGCAGGGGGTGCGGCCTGAGGTCCCCCAGCCTGGTGCCAGGGTGGGGGGCATGGCCTGAAGTCCCCTATCAAGCCTCACATGGTGGGGGCATGGCCTGAGGTCCCCCAGCCTGGCACTGGGGCAGGGGGAGCAGCCTGAGGTCCCCTAGCCCAGCACCAGGACGGGAAATGCACCTTGAGGTCCCCTGTCAAGCCCTGACGGGTGGGGGGCGCAGCCTGAGGTCCCCTGTCAAGCCCTGCCAGGTGGGGGAGGGCATAGCCTCAGGTCCCTGCTGATTGCTTGTTAAGGCTCCTTATGGGAACTTGGCCTCAGCTGTGGGTGCAGCCATCTTTGTGATGGAGTGATGGTCAATTAGCATATCCCCTCTTTCTTAGATAGGATATATATATTGATTTCAGAAGGAAGGGAAAAGGAGAGAGAGAACTATCAATGATGAGAGAGAATCATTGATCGGCTGCCTCATGTACGCCCCCTACTGGGGATCAAGGCCACAACCCGGGCATGTGCCCCAACTGGGAATCCAACCGTGACCTCCTGGCTCATAGGTCAACACTCCACCACTGAGCCACACTGGCCAAGGCAAATGTGGGTCTTGATGACAGGAGACTTGTCATCTCCTCAGCTCATAAGAGATATTGTGCATATATTTATTTATTTATTTATTTATTTATATTTTTAAATACAAGCAAAAGTTTATTTAGAAAGTCACAGAAATAGAAGTGAGCCATACAAGAAATGAGCCAGCAGGGCTGTGTGGGCACAGGAAATAAGTTACAGGAGCAAAAGAAGGGCCCTTGGAACTTAGGAGAAAGGAAGCTGGGATGTATGGGCCTACGGGAAGGAGAGGGGAAGGTGAGGGCACACAGGGGAAAGAAGAGGCTGGGGAAAGCTCCAGCATTCTGGAGATCCAGTGCTGGGTCCACCATCCTAAGGGCATTTATTCATCAGCTTTCCAGGTGTGTCCTTTCAGAGTTCTGGTCTCCACTGATTGGTCAGCACCACAGCAGGGGTCATTAGTTATCTCAGCTGGTCCTGATGTCAGCATTGGTATCTTCCAATTATATATGTTAGAAAAGCTCCTGAAACCACCAGAAGCTAGAAGAGCATGAATACATTCTCCCACGGGCCATCCAGTGGCAGTCAGCCCTGCTGACAGCTTGATTCCAGACATCTGGTCTCCAGGACTGAAAGAGCTTCAAAGAGGATTCTTCCCTGATTGAGCCTCAGATGAGCTTACAGTCTGATGACACTTGACACAAGCCTCTGAACAGAGGATCGAACTAAGCTGTGTCCGGCATCCTGATCTTCAACACCTGGTTTTCCAAAGCAGAATTAAGATCAGGTTATCAAAGGCAAGAAACGTCAAGACAGCTTCTCCAAAGATCTCAGAGAGACCACATGCTGCTAGGCAATGAGAGGCTCCGCACCCAGATGTCTTGTAAAGCAGGTGTGTCAGTTCAGGTAGCCCAGGCCTTACTCTCCCTATTTCCAGACTGAAACAGGTGATTCATGCAAACCAGGGCATCACCTTTTAAGAGTAAGCATATTTCTAGATCTATTTTGATCATCAGTTTATTTTGTTCATTGGATTTCATATCCAGAGACATAGAAGCATGGAACAGACTGACAAATTCCAAATTCTTTCTTTCTGTCTTTCTTTCTTTTCTTTCTTTGTTTTTTTTAACATTTAGTGTCTGGATTCTTTCTTTCTTTCTTTCTAAATCGTTATTGTTGAAAGTATTACATAGGTCCTCCTTTCCTTTTTCCCCCATTAACCTCTTCCAGCCCACCCCATCCTCTCCCCCCGCCCCAGACCCTCACCACCCCATTGTCTTTGTCCATGGATTATGTATATATGCATACAAGTTCATTGGTTGATCTCTTCACAACCACCCTCTCCTGCCTTCCCTCTGAGATTCCATAGTCTGTTCATGCTTCTATGTCTCTGGGTCTATTTTTGATCATCAGTTTATCTGGTTCATTAGATTCCACATGTAAGTGAGATCATGTTATACTTGTCTTTTTCTGACTGGCTCATTTCGCTCAGCATAATACTCTCCAGATCCATCCATGCTGTTGCAAAAGGTAAGAGTTATTTATTTTTTTACTGTTGCATAGTATTCCGTGGTATAAATGTGCCACAGCCTTTTTATCCGCTCATCTACTGATGGGCTGTTTCCAAGTTTTAGCTATTGTACATTGTGCTACTGTGAACATATGGGGTTCATGCATTCTTTCTGATTGGTGTTTCCAGTTTCTTAGGATATATTCCTAGAACTGGAATCACTGTGTCAAATGGGAGTTCCATTTTCAGTTTTTTGAGGAAACTCCATACTGTTCTCCACAGTGGCTGCACCAGTCGCATTTCCACCAGCAGTGCACGAGGGTTCCCTTTTCTCCGCATCCTCGCCAGCACTTGTCGTTTGTTGATGGTAGCCATTCTGGCAGGTGTGAACATCACTACTTTTATTTGTCCTTCTTCTACCCCTAATCCTAGACCAAACCTGACAATTAAGTCTCCTAAACAATACATTTGTACACACCACTGGAACACACTATCTAACTTAGTCTGGTGTTAGTGTTGGAATGAGCTGCATAATGTGTGAGACATGCAGTAAAGTGAATACTCTTGGATTAATTTCTAACAAGCACGATTTTGGCACATTTTTTTAAAGCACAGACTCTACTTAACTCAATGAAATCCTTACTATCTCTTCAATGAATGTTACAACGCATTCCCATAGTAAAAGGTATATTATTATTTCAAAGGAGATAGCAGCATTCCACACACTAGGTTCTCCTATGTATTCCTTCAAAGAATTGATTACATATATCCAAATTTTAATGTCTATATTATTCTGATGTAACTGGTAATGAAAACAATTTTAAGTGCCATATTTAATGTCTGTAAAAGCTACTACAAACTCTGTGTAGAACTTTCTAATTTTAATGTTTCAATGAGCTGTGCATTGTGGAAAACCTGTAGTGAAGTCTTTGAGTACTCTGAGAATTAATTAGAAGCAAGTGGGATTTTGGCAAATCTACACTAATAAAAGAGAAAGATGCAAATTTACCAATTTACCATACCTCCACAACACCCACCAGCCAATCAGGAGCGAGTATACAAATTAACCCAACAAAGATGGCGGGTTAATTTGGATACAGAGGTGCCAAGTGGCCTGGGTCCCAGGAACATCTTCGGGACTCAGGCCGCTCCTAGCCTGTAGGCCCGTGCATAGGCCCTGAGTGGCCAGGGTCCTAGAACGCCCCCAGCCACTCCAGGCCTATGGGCGCAGGCGCCAAGCGTGTGCTCCAACACCAAGTGGTGGCCTGGGTCCACGCCCCCAGCCTGGCACTGCACGCCCCCAAGCCCAGTGCCCACAACACATAGCTGCTGGCTTTGGGGGTGTGCCCACCACCCCCCACCCCCGGGTCGCAGGGACACGCCCCTAGCCCAGTGGACACAATGCAGGGGGTCCTCTGCGCATAAGCTGCAGAGGAAACACCTTTTCTTTTATTTTTTTAAAAATATATTTTATTGATTTTTTACAGAGAGGAGGGGAGGGGGATAGACAGTTGAAAATATTGATCAGTTGCCTCCTGCACATTCCCCACTAAGGATGTGCCCCCAACCAAGGTACATGCCCTTAACAGGAATCAAACCTGGGACCCTTCAGTCTGTAGGCCGACGCTCTATCCACTGAGCCAAACCAGTTCAAGCGTAAACACCTTTTCTGACCGCTCATTGGCTAAGCTCCCTGTATGCCACCACTTGCAGTGTTCTTGGTAACTTGGGTAATAAGAATCCTAGACGGTGATCTAGGGTTTTTCCACAACACTCCTGGAGGAAAAAGCGAAGGTCCGCTGCTGGAGGGCTAAGAAATGTCATATCCTGCCCTAGCTGGTTTGGCTCAGTGGATAGAGTCTCAGCCTTCTGACCACAGGGTCCGGGTTCAATTCTGATCAAGGGCATGTACCTAGGTTACAGGCTCCTCCCTGGCCGGTGCCCAGGTCAAGGCTCATGCAGGAGGCAACCAATCAAAGTGTCCCTCTCACATTGATGTTTCTCTCTATCTCTCCCTCTCTCTTCCACATTCTCTAAAAGTCAATGGAAACATATCCTCAGGTGAGGATAAAAAAAATAAAGAAATGTCATATCCTATGAAAGACACATCTTGAAAATGCCTAAAGAAAGTTGTCATTTTTCATGGTGAAGGGACTGGAGTTCGTGTTGATAAAAACACCTTGGCGGCTGTGGTGACTGGCAGTGGCAGCAGCAGCAGAGTGATGGGGGTGGTGCCTTCCCCTGATCAGCCCAGTCGCCTCCCACAGAGGGAAGCCAGACTACGGCTTAGGCCTGCTCTTCCCCTAAACTGTCAGTGGGACATCCCCTGAGGGCTCCCAGTCTGTGAGAGGGTGCAGGCTGGGCTGAGGGGACCCCTCCCCCCAGTGCATGAATTTTGTGCACTGGGCTCCTAGTTATTTTATAGAAGACTATAGTTAGCTAATGAAACTCCTCCTACTCACCCTGTAGTGAATGTTCCTATATGCTACCCCAATAAAAAGCATTTACATTTCACAGAAGACATCAACATTGCATGAAGTAGGTTCACCTATGTATTAATTCAAACTCTGAAACATACTCTCCATATGTAATCACTCCATTTGTAAACACTGCTAGCAAATGTGTTGGATCACTGTGCTACCTAAATGAAACTCCTGCTGACTACATAAGAAATGTCCCACCAGGCCCCCACAGTAAATGGTGTTAGAATATTTCAAAGAAGTTACCAGCAATCCACACACTAGGGTGACCTGTATATTCCTGAAATAGTGAAACATTCCATCCCCAAAAGTTAATGCATGCATTATAAGCTTTTGGCACAATGTATAAACAAACATTGGCAAAGCGACTAGAAAATCTCTTGAGAACAGCCCACTTGTGTTCAACAAGCTGAGCCTTGTGTACAGCCTGGTGGAGTGCTTAACACTCAGACTTCATTCCGACCAAGCAGCATTTGGCCCACGGTGTTTAGTGCTGCCTGTCATTACTACTTACAACCTCTACTACCTTAGTAATCAATTTTCCATCCTGCTTCTCAAGTAAATGGTGTTATATTTCTCAGAAGATATCAGCATTAAACAAACTAGGCTCACCTATGTATTCCTTCAGAATATGCAACATATTCCCCATCGGCCATGCTGGGTTTCATCTATGACATAAGACATAATCCATATGGTTATCAATGCTACTAGCAAACTCTCTCTGGAACAGTCTAATGCTCATGCTTTCAGGTGTTGCGCATGGTGGAAAAACTGTGATAAAGTATTTGAAAACCCTTAGAATTAATTCCTCCCCAGTTGGATTTCAGCAAATTTCTCCTACCACAGGTTATCATTACTAAGTGATACATCTACTAATTGTATCATGAATGTTCCAATATGCTCCCCAAGTGAATGGCATTGTAGTATAATAGTATCACATGTAGGTTAACACTGGTCCACACTCTGGCTTCACCTGTGTATTCCTTCAAAGTGTGAACCACATTGACCAATAGATGAAGCATGTATTTCTCTCTGACAACATATAATCAACATCGTATTTGTGAACACTACTAGCACACTGTGTCTGGAGTTGTCCATTATTAGTATTTCCATGAGCTGTGCATTGTGTAAACGCTCTAAGGAAGGGTTTGTTCCCTCAGATTTAAGTCATACAAAGCTGGATTTTGACCAACCGTGTTCAGCACAGGGTATCATTCCTAAAGGAAAAGGAAAACCCTGCCTCTTGTGTGATACATTTTCCAACATGTTCCTCAAGGAAATGGCATTACATAGCAATATTCCAAATAGGTTACCAGCATGCCACACACTTGACTTACGTGTGTATTCCTTCAAAGAATGAAACATATTCCCAAATCAGTTGCATATCTTGGGCTATGACATCACGTCTAAACATCCATTTGCAGAACTTACTAGCGCCATCCAGAGGGAGTGTTTCAGTGACCTGTGTGCATTCTGTAAGACTTTAGCAAATGTTTGAAAACTCTCAGAATTAAATCATAGCAAGTAGGATTTTGTTCAACTGTTTTCCACACAGTCCACCTTTACTAAATGTAACTCCTGCTAATTGTGCATGAATGCTCGAACATGTTCCCCAGTAGGTGGCATTATAACACTGGACAGGAGACATCAATGAATTTCCCTGTGTATTCCTTCAAAGAATGAAACCTGGTCTCAAAATTTAATGCATACTAGTTTTTTTGTCTTAAGATATAACCCATATATTTATAAATCGTACTAGCAACCTGTTTACTTTTAATGTTTCAATTATTGGCGCACTGTGTGAAACTGCAGCGAAGTGTGTGATCACTCTTATAGTGAGTGGATTCACACTGGGCAGGATTTGGGCAAACTGTTTCTATCACAGACTATTACTGCTAAATGTAACTCCTACTAATTATGAAAACTTGTACACCATGTGCAGCTCACCGAAACAGCAAAAGTGGGCTCTTCTAGACAGAGCTTCCTAGTAGCATTTACACCTTTGGTTCCCATGTTCTGCCACAGACTCATTTGGGAAAGGTTTCACCCTCTCAACACTACCCCAGGGACCCCCATGTGCTTCCATTGGGCATCTTCTGTGAGATCGTGTAACCCCTTCCTGTGCAATCCGAATGATATTTCACTTTGCATGGTTATACAGTATGAATGATTAGTTCACAGTCCAAGACAGCTTTATACATCTTGTTCTTCACCATGGTGTTAGTGTTGTGGGGAAAATAATTACATTTAATTTAACAAAATCCAGAACGATGCCAGGCAGATTCCACAGTGGTTCCAAGCAGGCCACTCCCACCTCTCCCAGCAAAGGAGTCAAGAGCTAAAAATGCCCAGAACCCTCAATGGCACCTGACTCTCAGTGGCACCCAGAACCCTCAATGGCACCTTTTATGTAAAGGTCAGGCTTGTAGATTATTCATCCATGATGCTCAAACGTGAAAGATGGAGTAGAAGGCTAAGATCTGGAGCATCCTCATTCGCTCTTCTCTGTGGAACACAGTTTTTCTTCAAGTGGGACCAGGCCAATCCCTTCACACTCCTGTGCTTCCAGGGACAGAGGTGTTTTACAACATTAGGTCTGATGATGCCAATGTCTCCAGGCAGGGGCTCCCTCACGCTTTCAGCAGTTGTTGTTCGGACATTAATCTACCAGAAATGCCTCCTCTGTGTGCCCCTGACTGCAGCAGAGTTCCGGTAGAAAGCGCTCACTCCCCTCAGGGTCTCCAGGTTCCTCAGATAGCTCCCCTATCCATCAGGCCTTCTATCCTCTGCTGCATGACTTTTAGGATCAAGGCCAGCTCCTAGAGGGGCAGGTCCACACACACCTCAGGGCTCTGGACCTCAGAAGGCTTTTTATTTGCAGAGCATTCATCATTTCCTTAGTGGGCGTTCCATTGAGGAATTATAATCCGTGGTTAAACACCACAACAACAGTGTGCCCATGCCCACCTGGCACTCGCTGGGAAAGCACTCACACACTCTCTGCAGGTTGGACACAAAGCTCCTGATTAAAACACTGACCCTCGGCTTCTCTAAAGACATTTTCCCAGCAACGTTACAAATGTGCTTCTTACGCTCTAGTTCATAGACTGACCTAGGCACACCATCAAGAATACGTGTCACTATGAGAAGAAATAAACAGGTCAGTCTGTTGTGTGTGCTGCCATTTGTGTTTGCCTGTGAAATGTTATAATATAATGTCTTTTACTGGGGGAGCTTGTAGCATTCACTTATAGGCAGTTGGAGTTTCATTTATGAAATGGATTGCCAAACTCACCTTTGGTACAAATTCATTCTAAGAGTTTTCAAACTCTTCATTACAGGTTTTACACAACGCACAGCTCATGGAAACCATAAAAGTCCCCTGTGTGGGACAAAGTCTGCTCTGAGCGTTGGCACATGTATTGATGTTGTACATTAGGCCATAGCTTCATACTTGCATTACCTATTGGGACTATGTCTCAGTCTCATATAAATTACAAAGGCGAACCTCATGTGTGGAATGCTGGGATGTTTTTTTGTTTTGTTTTGTTTTGTTTTTTTGTGTGTTTTTTTCCAATTTTTTTATTAAGGTATTATATGTGTACATATCTTACCATTGCCACCCCCCACCCCACTCCCATATATGCCCTCACCCCCCAGAGTTTGCATCCGTTGGTTATGCTTATATGCATGCATACAAGTCCTTTGATTGATCTCTTATCTCCCCCACCTCTCCCTAACTTTCCCCCTGTAATTTGACAGTCTGTTTGATGCTTTACTGTCTCTGTATCTGTCTTTTTATTCAAGTTTATAATGTTCTTTATTATCCATAAATGAGTGAGATCATGTGGTATATTTCTTTCATTGACTGGCTTATTTCACTTAACATAATGTTCTCCAATTCCATCCAGGTTGCTGCAAATGATGAGAATTCCTTCTTTTTTATGGCAGCATAGTATTCCATTGTGTAGATGTACCACAGTTTTCTGATCCAGTCATCTGCTGACGGGCACCTAGGCTGTTTCCAAATCTTAGCTATGGTGAATTATGCTGCTATGAACATAGGGGTGCATATATCCTTTCTGATTGGTGTTTCTAGTTTCTTCGGATATATTCCCAGGAGTGGGATTACTGGATCAAATGGGAGTTCCATTTTCAGTTTTTTGAGGAAACTACATACAGTTCTCCACAGTGGCTGCACCAGTCTGCATTCCCACCAGCAGTGCACAAGGGTTCCTTTTTCTCTGCATCCTCTCCAGCACTTGTCGTTTGTTGATTTGTTGATGATAGCCATTCTGACAGGTGTGAGATGGTACCGCATTGTTGTTTTGATTTGCATCTCTCGGATAATTAGTGATGTTGAGCATGTTTTCATGTGTCTCTTGGCCTTCCTTCTGTCTTCTTTTGAAAAGATTCTATTTAGGTCTGTTGCCCATTTTTTTATTGGATCATTTATCTTCCTCTTATTAAGTTGTATAAGTTGCCTGTAGATGTTGGAGATTAAACCTTTATCAGTGATGCCATTTGCAAATATATTCTCCCATGCAGTAGGTCTTCTTGTTGTTTTGTTGATGGTTTCTTTTGCTGTGAAAAAGCTTTTTATTTTGATGTAGTCCCATTTGTTAATTTTCTCTTTAGCTTCCATTGCCCTAGGGGCAGTGTCAGTGAAGAATTTCTTTTGGCATATGTCTGAGATTTTGCTGCCTGTGGATTGCTCTAGTATTTTTATGGTTTCCCGTCTTATGTTTAAGTCCTGTATCCATTTTGAGTTTATTTTTGTGTATGGCGTAAGTTGGTGATCAAGCTTTATTTTTTTGCATGTCCAATTTCCCCAACACCATTTATTGAAGAGACTGTCTTGACTCCATTGTATGTTCATGCCTCCTTTGTCAAATATTAATTGAGCATAGTGGTTTGGGTCAATATCTGGATTCTCTATTCTGTTCCATTGATCTATATGTCTGTTCTTGTGCCAGTACAAGGCTGTTTTGAGAACAGTGGCTTTGTAATACAGCTTGAAATCTGGTATTGAGATCCCTCCTACTTTATTCTTCTTTCTCAGGATTGCTGTGGCTATTCGGGGTCTTTTTTTATTCCAGATGAATTTTTGGAGAGTTCTTTCAAGGTCTGTGAAATATGCCATTGGTATTTTAATGGGAAGTGCATTGAATCTATAGATTGCTTTGGGTAGTATGGACATTTTAATGATGTTGATTCTACCAATCCATGAACATGGTATGTTCTTCCATCTGTTTACGTCTTCCTCTATCTCTTTTTTCAGTGTCCTGTAGTTTTCTGTGTATAGGTCTTTTACCTCCTTAGTTAAGTTTATTCCTAGGTATCTTAATTTTTTTGGTGCGATGGTAAATGGGATTGCCTTTTTAGTCTCTCTGTCTGTAAGTTCACTATTGGTGTATAGAAAGGCCATAGATTTCTTGGCGTTAATTTTGTATCCTGCTACATTGCTGAATTCATTTATTAAGTCTATTAGTTTTTTGACGGAGTCTTTCGGATTTTTTATGTACAATATCATGTCATCTGCAAATAAGGACAGCTTTATTTCTTCTTTTCCAATTTGGATGCCTTTTATTTCTTCTTCTTGTCTAATTGCAATGGCTAATACTTCCAGTACTATGTCAAACAGGAGTGGTGAGAGTGGGCATCCCTGTCTTGTTCCTGTTCTTGGGGGAAATGTTTTTAGTTTTTGCCCATTGAGTATGATGTTTGCTGTGGGTTTATCATATATAGCTTTTATTATGTTGAGGTATGAGCCTTCTATTCCCACCTTGTTGAGAGTTTTTATCAAGAAAGGGTGTTGGATTTTGTCAAATGCTTTTTCTGCATCAATTGATATGACTATGTGATTTTTATCTCTCAACTTGTTTATGTGATGTATCATGTTTATTGATTTGCGGATATTGTACCATCCTTGCATTCCTGGGATAAATCCTACTTGGTCATAATGTATGATCTTTCTGATGTACTGCTGGAGCCGATTTGCTAGAATTTTGTTGAGGATTTTGGCATCTATGTTCATGAGGGATATTGGTCTGTAATTCTCTTTCATTTTGTTGTCTTTATCTGGTTTTGGTTTTAGGGTGATGCTGGCTTCATAGAAGGAGCCTGGAAGTGTTCCTTTTTCTTGAATTTTTTGGAATAGTCTGAGGAGGATAGGTTTTAATTCTTCCTTGAATGTTTGGTAAAACTCTCCTGTGAAGCCATCAGGCCCCGGGCTTTTGTTTGCCAGAAGCTTTTTGATGACTGCTTCAATTTCATCCATAGTTATTGGCCTATTGAGCTCTTTAGATTCTTCTTGATTGATTTTTGGAAGGTTATATTTTTCTAGGAATATGTCCATTTCCTCCAGGTTGTCCAGTTTGTTGGAATAGAGTTGTTCGCAGTATTTTGTAACAATCCTTTGTATCTCAGCGGGGTCTGTTGTTATTTCACCTCTTTCATTTCTGATTTTGTTTATTTGGGTCCTCTCTCTCTGCTTCTTGGTGAGCCTGGCTAGAGGTCCATCAATCTTGTTTATCCTTTCAAAGAACCAGCTCTTGGTTTTGTTGATCTTTTGTATTGTTTCTTTGGTCTCTATGTCATTTATCTCCGCTCTGATCTTTGTTATTTCCTTCCTTCTGGTTACACTGGGCTTTTCTTGCTGCTCTTTTTCTAGCTCTTTAAGTTGTAGGGTTAAGTAATTTATTACCATTGTTTCTTGTTTTTTGCAATGGGCTTGTAGAGCTATGAACTTCCCTCTCAAGACTGCTTTCGCTGTGTCCCATAGATTTTGGATTGTTGTGTTTTCATTGTCATTTGTTGCCATGATGTTTTTTATTTCTTCCTTGATCTCTCTGGTGACCCAGTCCTTGTTTAATAGCATGCTGTTTAGTCTCCATGTGTTTGATTTCTTTGGATTGCATTTATTGTAGTTGATTTCCAGTTTTATGCCACTGTGATCTGAGAAGATGCTTGATATAATTTCTATCTTCTTGAATTTGAAGAGACTTTGCCTGTGACCCAGAATATGGTCTATCTTTGAAAATGACCCCTGTGCACTTGAGAAAAATGTATATTCTGTGGCTTTGGGGTGAAATGTTCTGAAGATGTCAATTAATTCCATCTGGTCTAGTTATTCATTTAGGATTGCTGTTTCTTTGCTGATTTTTTGTTTAGAGGATTGTCCAGTGGTGATAGTGGGGTATTAAAATCTCCTACTATGATTGTATTGCTATTAATCTCTCCCTTGAAATCCTCCAGGAGTTTTTTTTATGTATTTGGGTGCTCCTATATTGGGAGCATATATGTTTACCAGAATTATTTCTTCTTGTTGGATTTCTCCCTTTAGTATTATGAAGTGGCCTTCTTTATCTCTTGTTATGGCATTTACTTTGAGGTCTATTTTGTCAGATATAAGTATTGCTACCCCAGCTTTTTTTTCATTTCCATTTGCCTGAAAGATATTTTTCCATCCCTTCACTTTCAATCTGTGTGAGTCTCTTGTTCTGAGGTAGGTCTCTTGTAGACAGCATATATGTGGGTCATGTTTTTTTATCCATTCAGCTACTCGATATCTTTTGATTGGAGCATTTAGTCCGTTTACATTTAAAGTTATTACTGAAAGGTATTTGTTTGTAGTCATATCTATTTTTGTGTCTGTATTCCTTCTTACCTGTTTATTTCTTCTTTTTACAGTATTCCCTTTAGCAATTCTTGCATTGCTGGTTTGGTGGTGATAAACTCCTTGAGCCTTTTTTTGTCTGCAAAGCTCCTGATTTCCCCTTCAATTTTGATTGATAGTCTTGCTGGATATAGTATTCTTGGATTCAGTCCTTTGCTTTGCAACACTTTGTATACCTCCTTCCATTCACTTCTAGCTTGTTGTGTTTCTGTTGAGTAATCATTTGACAATCTGATGGGTGTTCCTTTGTAGGTAACTCTCTGTCTCTCTCTTGCCGCCTTTAAGATTCTCTCTTTATCATTTATATTTGCCATTGAAATTATGACATGTCTTGGTGTGGGTCTTTTGGGGTTGATCCTGCTTGGGACTCTCTGTACTTGTGTAACTTTTATCTTTCCCATATCCGGGAAGTTTTCTGTCATTATTTCTTCAAATAGATTTTCTAATCCCTGCTGCTCTTCTTGTCCTTCTGGCAGCCCTATTACACATATGTTACTTCGTTTCATGTTGTCCCGAAGCTCCCTTAGGCTTTCCTCCTGCTTTTTAATTCTTTTCTCCAATTGCTGTTCAGATTGAGCTTGTTTCTGTACCTGATCTTCTAACTCACTAATTCGGTCCTCTGCTTCTTGTAGTCTACTGTTGAAACTTTCCATGGTGTTTTTGATTGTAGCTATATCACTTTTCATTTCTTCCTGATTCTTGCATAAGTTGTTGATTTTCTCATCCATCGGATGTATAAATTCCACGACCATTACTCTAAACTCCTTTTCGGTCATGTTGCAAGCTTCAGTTTCACTGATTTCCTTTCTTGGTGACTCCACATTTTCTTTCCTCTGTGAGTTATTTCGTTTCCCCATTCTGGCTATCACCAGAAAGCTCAAGCTTCCGTTTGCGTGGACCTGGGCCGTGTGCTGTGGGGACTTCGCTCCACCCGAGTTTCACTGAAGTGCTCTGACACTAGGATGTGTGGCTGCCTTTGGTTGGTGGGAACCAGACTTGCCCAGGGTCAGTGTCCCCAGTGTTCCGTGTGGTCTCGTGTGCACACTTAGAATCAGGGGCCCTGTCTGCACCACACTGTTGGTATGTGCCAAAAATGAGATCCTTAGCATGTGCCAGGAGTCAGAGTTTCCCTGTTTCTGCACCAAGACTCGAGTGTCAGAGTCTCTGTTGCCTTGTGCGGTTTCTCGTTGAGAATCAGGGTCCCTGTGTGTGCATGCACCAACAATTGGGGTCGCTGGCTCTTAGTGTGAATGCGCTGTGAGTCAGGGATCCCAGGCAGCTGTGTCCGGCGTGCCCAATTCCCTGAAGTGGAGCTGCGTCCTGTGTGTGCTCTCTCTACTGAGCCAAACCGGCTAGGGCGCACACTCTTAATTTCCTGAAGGTGAGCTGGCTCCATGCACCCTACCGGAGTCCCGGAAGGGGGGCGGAGTCCGTCCTGCGCGCCAAATTCCCCAAAGGGGAAGCCCCTCTGTGCAAGCACTAAGATTCCCCGAAGGGGGAGCTGTGACCCGCAAGCCAAATTCCCCCAAATTCTCCGAAGGGGAGCCCTCTGTGCGCACTGACAGATTTCCCCAACAGGGAGCTGCTTCTGTCCCGTGCGCGCCAAATTCCCTGAGGGGGAGCGAGTCCCTGCGCAAAGTTCTGCGGCTTGGGCGAGGGGCGGCTCTATCAGTTACAATGGCGCTATCTGCGCGCCTGCGGGAAGGGGGATAGGCTCTTTGACTCACGGAATTCTGCCGGGAAGTCTGGATTCTTGTTGTTTGTTGGTCTGAAGCTGTGATAGCAGTTCTCTGTCCCCAGTGGCTGCAGGGTCCTGGTTTGTGTCAGAAGCCAGGATCCCAGTCTCAGGCAGCTCTGTTTCTCAAGATGGCGTGGTCTCCGCATCCGCACCAGCCGCCGAGATGTGTCCGCTTTGTGCGCGGGGCTCTGCCGTCTAGGACTGGCTGGTTAGGCAGCCCCTTGGAAGACCTGCAGAATCTAACTGACCCTAGCTCATACACACACACACCACACACGTCTACACTCTCCTCTATGGGTTCCTGACTCACACTCTCTCTCTCCCTACCTTCCTGCCGGTCGCCATCTTCTCAAGCCGCCTTCGGAATGCTGGTATGTTTGTGAAATCTTATCATTCCATTTCTTGGGGAAGCATTTTGGAGCATTCATTACATATTAGAAGAAATTTCTTGTAGTCCTAATATTATACTAAGGATAGTTTGCCAAAATTGCATTTGGTACATATAAATTCTAAGAGGGGTAAAACACTTTTCTACATGTTTTTCAAAATTCACAGCTTATTGGAAAACTACAGTGTGACTATTCTAGACAGAGGTGCTTGTAGCATTTATAACTTTATTGATTATACATGAAGGCATAGACAAAGATATGCATTAAATATTTGAAACTAGAGGCCTGGTGCATGAAATTCATGCACTGGGTGAAGAGGGGGATCCCTCAGCCCAGCCTGCGCCCTCTCGTACCCCGTGAGCCTTTGGGGGATGTTAGACTGATGACTTAGGCCCACTTCCTGCCTAAGCCATCAGTGGGACATCCTTGGTGCTGCTGCGGAGGTAGGAGGGGCTCCCACCACTGCCACTGTGCTCACTAGCCATGAGCCTGGCTTCTGGCTGAGCAGCACTCCCGCTGTGGGAGCACACTGACCACCAGGGGGCAGCTCCTGCATTGAGCATCTGCCCCCTGGTGGTCAGTGTGTGTCACAGCAACCAGTTGTTCTGTGCGGTTGACTTGCATATTACCCTTTTATTATAAACTAGAGGCCCGGTGCATTAAATTCGTGCATGGGGGTGTTTGTCCTTCAGCCCAGCCTGCACCCTCTCCAATCTGGGACCCCTTGAGGGATGTCCGACTGCCCATTTAGGCCCAATCCTACTGGGCCTAAACGGGCAGTCGGACATCCCTCTCACAATCCAGGACTGCTGGCTCCCAACTTCTCACCTGCCTGCCTTCCTGATTGCCCCTAACCGCTTCTGCCTGACAGGCTGATCACCCCCTAACCACTCCCCTGCCAGCCTGATTGATGCCTAACTGCTCTCCTGCCAGCCTGATTGCCCCTAACTGCCCTCCCCTGCAGGCCTGGTCAGCCCTAACTGCCCTCCCCTACTGGCCTGGGTCCCCCCCAACTGCCCTTCCCTGAAGGCCCAGTCGCCCCCAACTTCCCTCCTCTGCCGGCCTGGTCACTCCCAACTGCCCCCCCTTGCAGGCCTGGTCCCTCACAACTGCCCTCCCCTGCTGGTCTGATCGCTCACAACTGCCCTCTCCTGCTGGCCATCTTGTGGCGGCCATCTTGTGTCCACATGGGGGTAGCCATCTTTGACCACATGGGGGCAGCCATCTTGTGTGTTGAAGTGATGGTCAATTTGCATAGTACTCTTTTATTAGATAGGATGATGATGATTTGTTCCACTCTTTGAAAGAATACACAGGTCAACCTAGTGTGTGGAACACTGCTGCTTTCTGTAAAATATAATGTCATGCCATTTGCATGGTGTCATGTTGGAACATTCAGTACATAGTGAGCAGGGACCTCATTTAGCAATGAAAAACTGTGCTGAAAATAGTTTGCCAAAATCATTGGTGAAATATTATCATATGGACAGAGGACGGAGAAAATGGCGGCTGAATAGAGACGTGTTCTAAGACTGGTCCTGGGGCGGAGAGTAAGAACAGCTGAGATTCGCACGGGGAGTGTCTGTTGGCAAGCTAAGGGACAGCTAAACTCCAGGAGAAGGTGGAGGAGTGCTAGGCAGGGTTCCCCTGACTGTGCAGCACCCACAGCAGCTGGGCCCCCTCCCGGAGCTCTGGCTTAGAGGGGGAAGCTTCACCATCTTGCAAGAGAAGGAGGATTTTATCGGAGCCTGACTTTCCGCGACAACGGTGAAAACTGAACAGCTGTGAGCACCAGAACTCCAGACCCTAATCTGCGCAAACACGCAGATTCAAAGGAACTCTTCACTGAACCAAGAAAAGGTCAGATTTCGCAGGGATAAGGTGAGGTTTCTCATCCCGGCGGCAGGAGAGGGAAATGCACGAACGGCGGGAACTGCAGGACTGGGGAAGTCTGTGCCTAAAAAAATCCACAGCTGTTGGAGCTGCTGTGACCCATGAATGTGGAAGGGGGTCCTCTGCGCTGCTAACAGAAGGGATCTCTAAAAAGAAACCCATTTTGATCTGATGAGGAGGGTCAGACTAAGAATTTTTCAAAGGAGTGCAGGCTGCTTAGTCTTGCGCGGAGATCCACTGTCCGCACACTTGGGCTTGTTCTGATTCTGATTACTAAGCCCAATACATAGGAAAACCCAGTTGGGGAATACCCTGAGAGACTGCAGAGGGAAGTTGTTTCTCTGGAACCTGGGGAGCGGAGCTGGGAGTGACCATCGGAGAGGCAGCTCTGAGGCGCACACTTCCACAAACCGGTAGTGAGTGCCATAGGGAAAAAAGAAAGCTAGAGAGGCCCGGAAGTCAATCCAGAAACACTGCCACCCAGGGGCTGAAACACAAATTGTCTCTGGTTTAATCAAAAATAATTATGAGAAATTAAGACACCGCCTGCTTAAAAATCAGGACTGGCTTACAACAACACTGAGGAGCAGTGGAACAAAGGGAACTGCAATACAGCCCGGACTGGGAAACAGGCATACCAAACAGAACAATAGAGGAAGTGAATGACCGCCACTACTGCACATTTTATTCTTCTTATTTTTTATTTTAATTTAATTTTAATTTTTTTATTTTAATTTTTTATATTTTAATTTATTATTTTCATTTTTTGCATCTTTTACTTAAGAAACTAAATTATTTTCTTTTTCCTCACTAGATTTTCACCTTTTTAATTATTACATTTTTATTTTCAATCAGCATTATATTACCATTACTTTACTTTTTTTTTTAAGTGTCATTTAATTTTCTCTTTGTTTTATTTTGGGATTAGTGTCCTACATTCTATTTGCATCTTTCCTTTAGCATCGTTTTACCCTATCTCAACACTATCTTTATGCCATCACTCACTTCCTAACCTTTTCCCTTTTGGTCTCCTGTTTATCTTAACCCTTTCTGGCTTTAGATTTTCCCTACTCTTTCGGTTTACCCTCTGCTAAAATTTCACCCTACTTATATATCTAATTTCCAACCCCCTGCTCCAAGTCCATACACACCTCTCTCTATGCTACCTTAACTAAAAATAAAAATAAAATAAAATAAATTGTTTTTCTCTCTGGTCTTTTGTTGTTGTTTGCTTAAATGTTGATTAGATTGAATTTGTATGCTTTTTTATGAGATTGTTTTGCTTATTCTTTTTTTGTTTGTTTGGTTCTTTTGCTTGCTTTGTTTTTGTTTGTTTTTTACTTCTGTTTTTCCTTGCCTCACTTGATATTAGTTGATGTTGTAGTTTGTATTAATCTCCAGGTTCGTGTAGCTGGCATTTGCTGGGATTAGTGGTTGTTCTATTGGAGTTTACTCCCCATATTTATAGTTTGTTCCCCTTTTCTCTCTTAGTATCGTTCTTGTCTCTCTTACTTTTTTTTTCTTTTCTTTTTTTCTTCTCTTTTCCCAAGTTCATTTTCACACTCCTTTTTTTCTTCTTTCTTTTTACTCTTCCTGTCCGTTTCTTATCCCCTAATTTGTCATTCTCTGGGGGACACCTTTATTGCAGGTTATTAATATCGTGAATACAATTCTGTTCAGTGCCTTGTGTGTTGTACCTGGTTGTGTTGTATTTTGTACCTTTAAATCAACGCAGGAGAGAGAGAACTATATAACCAGACATCCGGAGAAGAGAGACCATGGGGAGACAAAGAAACAGCCCCCATAGGAAAGAAAAGCAGGCATCACCAGAAAAGGAAGTAAACGAATTTGAGGCAAGCAACCTATAGGAGAAAGAATTCAGAGAAATGGTCATAAGGTGGCTGAAAAGAATGGAAGACAAATTCGACAATATGAGTAAGAACCAAGAGGAAATGAAGAACCAAGAAGAAATGAGAAATGACATTACTGCTGTAAAGAACTCAATAGAAAGCATCAAGAGTAGACTAGAAGAAGCAGAGGACCGCATCAGTGAGCTAGAAGACAAGGTGGAAAAAAATACCCAAGTAGAACAGCTTCTAGAAAAAAAAAATTAAAAAGCAGGAGAGCCTAAGGGAACTTTGGGACAACACGAAACAAAACAACATCCGAATAATAGGGGTACCAGAAGGAATGGAAACTGAGCAAGGAATAGAAAACCTGTTTGAAGAAATAATAACAGAAAACTTCCCTGATATAGGGAAGAAAAAACCCACACAAATCCAAGAAGCTCAGAGTCCCAAGCAAAATGAACGCCAAAAGGTCAACGCCAAGGCACATTATAATTAAACTAGGGGCCTGGTGCATGAAATTCGTGCACTGGGGGGCGGTTTCCTCAGCCCAGCCTGCCCCCTCTCACATACTGGGAGCCCTCAGGGGATGTCCTACTGACGGCTTAGGCCCGCTCCCCATAAGGAGCGGGCCTAAGCCGAAGTCTGGCCTCCCTTTGTGAGAGACAACCAGGCTGATCAGGGAAAGGCACCAGCCCCATCACCCCGCTGCTGGAGCCACTGCAAGTCACTGCAGCCACCAAGGTGTTTTCATCAACACGGACTCCAGTCCCTTCACCAAGAAAAAATGACAACTTTCTTTAGGCATTTTCAAGATGTGTCTTTCATATAATATGACATTTCTTTCTTTTTTTTTTTTTTATCCTCACCTGAGTATATGTTTCCATTGACTTTTAGAGAATGTGAAAGAGAAAGAGAAAGACAGAGAGAAACATCAAAGTGAGAGGAACACTTAGATTGCTTGCCTCCTTCATGAGCCCAGCCAGGGAGGAGCCTGCAACTTAGGTACATGCCCTTAATCAGAATCTAACCTGGACTCTGTGGTTGGCAAACCTAGGCATTATCCACTGAGCCAAACCGTGTAAGGCAGGTTATGACATTTCTTAGCCCTCCAGCAGCGGACCTTCGTTTTTTTCCCCAGGAGTGTGGTGGAAAAGCCCTAGATCACCTTTTTGGATTCTTATACCCAAGTTACTAAGAATATTACCAGTGGCATACAGGGAGCTTAGCCAATGAGCGGTCAGAAAAGGTATTTCCTCTGTAGTTCACACCTATCTCCTGTGATCTCCGGCTCCGCCCCTGCCAAGACCTAAAGCCTCCAGCCCTTGGCAGGGGACCCCCAGCTGGCTCAATCGCCAGGCTCCGCCCCTGGCCAAGGCCTCAAGCCTCTGTTTGAGGCTCGGGCCCTGGGCAGGGACCCCCAGCTGGTTCCAATCGCCCGCAGACACCCACAGCTGGCTCTATCGCCCAGCTCCACCCACGGCCAAGGCTGCAAGCCTCAGGACTTGGGCTCTGAGCAAGGACCCCCCAGCTGGCTCTGATCACCCTCAGGGGACCCCAGCTGGCTCTGATCGCCAGGCTCCACCCCAATGGCCAAGGCTGCAAGCCTCTGGCTAAGGCTTGGGCTCTGATCGCCCAGCTCCGCCCCCATCCAATGCTGCAAGCCACTGTTTGAGGCTCGGACCCTGGGCAGGGACCCCCAGCTGGCTCCGATCGCTTGCAGGGGACCCCAGTTGGCTCTGATCACCTATGGGGGACCCCAGCTGGCTCTGATCACCTATGGGGGATCCCCGCTGGCTCCAATCTTCCCCTCTGATCTTGGGCTCCAATATCCCAATTCCAACAACCACTGCTCTCCAAGGCTGCAGCCATCTTAGTTAGGTGTATTTGAATATTCCCTTTCTATTGGCTGCTGGGCATGGCTTGTGGGTGTGGCTTGTGAGTGTAGCAGAGTGATGATTTGCATATTACTGTTTTATTAGATAGGATTGGCAAACACCAACGACAAAATAAGAATCTTAAAAGCGGCCAGAGGGAGACAGAAAGTTACATACAAAGGAACTCCCATCAGACTAGCAACTGATTTCTCAACAGAAACTCATCAGGCCAGAAGGGAATGGAATGAAATATACAAACTCATGCAAAGGAAGGGTCTGAATCCAAGAATACTGTACTCACTCAGCAAGGCTATCAATCAAAATTGAAGGAGAAATCAGGAGCTTCACAGACAAAAAAGGACTAAGGGAGTTTATCACCACCAAACCAGCAATGCAAGAAATGCTAAAGAATCTGCTGTAAAAAAAAAAAGAAAGAAAGAAAGAAAAAGAAAGAAGGAAGGAAGGAAAGAAAGAAAGAAAGAAAGAAAGAAAGAAAGAAAGAAAGAAGAAAGAAAGAAAGAAAGAAAAAGAAAGAAAGAAAGAAAGAAAGAAAGAAAGAAAGAAAGAAAGAAAGAAAGAGGAAGCAAAGAAGGAACACGGGGTATAGAATAAAAATGGCAACAAATAAGTACCTATCAATAATAACTTTAAATGTAAATGGATTGAATGCCCCAATCAAAAGACACAGGGTAACTGATTGGATAAGAAAACAAAAGCCATATATCTACTGTCTACAGGAAACCCACCTCAGGAAAAAAGACGCATACAGACTGAGAATAAAGGGATGGAAAAAGGTTTTCCAGGCAAATGGAAATGAAAAAAAAGCTGGGGTAGCAATACTTATATCTGACAAATTAGATTTCAAAGTGAAGGACATAAGAGATAATGAAGGCCACTTCATAATACTAAAGGGAGCAATCCAAGAAGAAGAAATAACTCTTGTAAACATATACGCACCCAATACAGGAGCACCCAAATACATTAAAAAAAAAAACTCCTGGAAGATATCAAAGGAGAGATTGACAGCAATACAATCATAGTAGGAGACTTTAATACCCCACTATCACCATTGGACAAATCCTCTAAACAAAAAAATCAGCAAAGAAACATCAATCCTAAATGACTCACTAGACCAGATGGAATTAATTGACATCTTCAGAACATTTCACCCAAAAGCCACAGAATATACATTCTTTTCAAGTGCACATGGGTCATTTTCAAAGATAGACCATATAGTGGGTCACAGGCAAAGTCTCTTCAAATTTAAGAAGACAGAAATCATATCAAGCATCTTCTCAGATCACAGTGGCATAAAACTAGAAATCAACTACAATAAAAACAACCCAAAGAAATCAAACACATAGAGACTAAAAAGCATGCTATTAAACAATGACTCAGTTACCAAAGACATCAAGGAAGAAATAAAAAACATCATGGCAACAAATGACAATGAAAACACAACAATCCAAAATCTATGGGACACAGCGAAAGCAGTCTTGAGAGGGAAGCTCTACAAGCCTACTGCAAAAAAACAAGAAACAATGGTAATAAATTACCTAACCCAACAACTCAAAGAGTTAGAGAGAGAGCAACCAGAAAAGTCCAGTGTAAGCAGAAGGAAGGAAATAATAAAGATCAGAGCGGAGATAAACAACATAGAAACCAAAGAAACAATACAAAAGATAAACAAAACCAAGAGTTGGTTCTTTGAAAGGATAAACAAGACTGATGAACCTCTAGCCAGGCTCACCAAGAAGCAAAGAGAGAGGACCCAAATAAACAAAATCAGAAATGAAAGTGGTGAAATAACAAGAGACCCCGCCGAAATACAAAGGATTGTTACAAAATACTACGAACAACTCTATTCCAACAAACTGGACAACCTGGAGGAAATCGACATATTCCTAGAAAAATATAACCTTCCAAAACTCAATCAGGAAGAATCTAAACAGCTCAACAGGCCAGTAACTATGGAAGAAATTGAAGCAGTCATCAAAAAGCTTCCAGCAAACAAAAGCCCAGGGCCAGACGGCTTCACAGGAGAGTTTTACCAAACTTTCAAGGAAGAACTAAAACCTATCCTCCTCAGACTATTCCAAAAAATTCAAGAGGAAGGAACACTTCCAGGCTCCTTCTATGAAGCCAGCATCACCCTAATACCAAAACAAGATAAAGACAACACAGTGAAGGAGAATTACAGACCAATATCCCTCATGAACATAGATGGCAAAATCCTCAACAAAATTATAGCAAATCGGCTCCAGCAGTACATCAGAAAGATCATACACCATGACCAAGTAGGATTTATCCCAGGGATGCAAGGATGGTATAATATCTGCAAATCAATAAATGTTATACATCACATAAACAAATTGAGAGAAAAAAATCACATAGTCATATCAATAGATGCAGAAAAAGCATTTGACAAAATTCAACACCCTTTCTTGATAAAAACTCTCAACAAGGTGGGAATAGAAGGCTCATACTTCAACATAATAAAAGCGATATATGATAAACCCACAGCAAACATCATACTCAATGGGCAAAAACTAAAACCATTTCCCCTAAGAACAGGAACAAGACAGGGATGCCCACTCTCACCACTCCTGTTTGACATAGTACTGGAAGTATTAGCCATTGCAATTAGACAAGAAGAAGAAATAAGAGGCATCCAAATTGGAAAAGAAGAAATAAAGCTGTCCTTATTTGCAGATGACATGATATTGTACATAAAAAACCCAAAAGACTCCATCAAAAAACTAATAGATTTAATAAATGAATTTGGCAATGTAGCAGGATACAAAATTAATGCCAAGAAATCTATGGCATTTCTATACACCAATAGTGAACTTACAGAAAGAGAGACTAAAAAAGCAATCCCATTTACCATCACACCAAAAAAACTAAGATACCTAGGAATAAACTTAACTAAGGAGGTAAAAGACCTATACTTGAATAACTACAGGACTTTGAAAAAAGAGATAGAGGAAGACGTAAACAAATGGAAGAACATACCATGTTCATGTATTGGTAGAATCAACATCATTAAAATTGCCATACTATCCAAAGCAATCTACAGATTCAATGCACTCCCCATCAAAATACCAGCAGCATATTTCACAGACCTAGAAAGAACTCTCCAAAAATTCATCTGGAATAAAAAAAAGACCCCGAATGGCCACCGCAATCCTGAGAAAGAACAATAAAGTAGGAGGGATCTCAATACCAGATCTCAAGATGTATTACAAAGCCACAGTTCTCAAAACAGCCTGGTACTGGCACAAGAACAGACATATAGATCAACGGAACAGAATAGAGAATCTAGATATCGACCCAAACCACTATGCTCAATTAATATTTGACAAAGGAGGCATGAACATACAATGGAGTCAAGACAGTCTCTTCAATAAATGGTGTTGGGAAAATTGGACAGATACATGCAAAAAAAATGAAACTAGATCACCAACTTACACCACACACAAAAATAAACTCAAAATGGATACAGTTCTTAACCATAAGACGGGAAACCATAAAAATACTAGAGGAATCCACAGGCAACAAAATCTCAGACATATGCCAAAAGAACTTCTTCACTGACACTGCCCCTAGGGCAATGGAAGCTAAAGAGAAAATTAACAAATGGGACTATATCAAAATAAAAAGCTTTTTTACAGCAAAAGAAACCATCAACAAAACAACAAGAAAGCCCACTTTATGGGAGAACATATTTGCAAATGCTATCACTGATAAAGGTTTAATCTCCAACATCTACAGGCAGCTTATGCAACTTAATAAAAGGAAGATAAATGATCCAATAAAAAAATGGGCAACGGACCTAAATAGAATCTTTTCAAAAGAGGACATACAGAAGGCCAAGAGACACATGAAAACATGCTCAAAGTCACTAATTATCCGAGAGATGCAAATCAGAACAACAATGCGGTACCATCTCACACCTGTCAGAATGGCTATCATCAACAAATCAACAAACGACAAGTGTTGGCGAGGATGCGGAGAAATAGGAACCCTCGTGCACTGCTGGTGGGAATGCAGACTGGTGCAGCCACTGTGGAGGACAGTATGGAGTTTCCTCAAAAAACTAAAAATGGAACTCCCATTTGACCCAGTAATCCCACTCCTGGGAATATATCCTAAGAAACTAGAAACACCAATCAGAAAGGATATATGCACCCCTATGTTCATAGCAGCACAATTTACAATAGCTAAGATTTGGAAACAGCCTAGGTGCCCGTCAGCAGATGACTGGATCAGAAAACTATGGTACATCTACACAATGGAATACTATGCTGCCATAAAAAATAAGGAATTCTCATCATTTGCAGCAACCTGGATGGAATTGGAGAACATTATGCTAAGTGAAATAAGCCAGTCCATGAAAGAAAATACCACATGATCTCACTCATTTATGGATAATAAAGAAGATTATAAACTGATGAACAAAAAGATAGATACAGAGACAGTAAAGCATCAAACAGACTGTCAAATTACAGGGGGAAGGTTAGGGAGAGGTGGGGGAGATAAGAGATCAACCGAAAGACTTGTATGCATGCATATAAGCATAACCAATGGACACAAAACTCTGGGGGGTGAGGGCATGTATGGGAGTGGTGTGGGAGGGACAATGGTTAGATATGTACACATATAATACCTTAATAAAAAAAAGTGTGAAAAAAAGAAGAAATATTATCATATGATGCCCAATGGAAGACAACAGCATTCCACACACCCATTCACCTTTGTCTTCCTCTAAGGAGTGAGACATACTTCTGCAAGGTAATGCATGTGTTCTTCTGTGACATACCATACAATCAATACATGTGCAAACGTTACTAGCCAACTCCCCCAGACAGTCCAGTCTTAGCGTTTCACAGGCTGAACACTGTGTAGAACCTGCGATGGAGGAGTGGTCACTCTCAGAATTCATTCATACCATGTGGGACTTGGCAAACCGTTTTAGCAAAGACTCTATTAAAGGAAACTCCTCCTAGGTGTAGCGAGTGTGCTAACACGCTCCCTCGTAAATGACGGCTGTAAACGCTGCCAGCAGAGCTGTGGAGAGAGGTTTGCTGTGACTTTCCAATGGGCTGTGGACCAGCGTGAGGGCTGAGCCTCTAAGGAAAGCTCCCCTGAAGCAGGCTGCGGGACACTGGTTCCCCTGTGATCGTGGGGTGCCCTCTGCAGGCAGGTGACATGCTTTCCTGATGAGGGTGGTGGTCGCCAGGCAGCCCACAGGGGCCAGATTCCCAGAGCAGCCTTTGGGTTCCCTCTACACCTCCCAGGGGAGGAGGGGAGAGGCAGGGCATTCACGGGGGGGGCGGGGGGGGGCGGTAAGAGGGGTTCACAGATGACAGGAAGGGGCAGGCAGGTGGCAAGCAACAGTGCAGCAGTGCTTTCTGGGAAATGGCCCACAGCCGGGGGTGTGGGATGCGGGGGGGCATGGAAAAAGTCCACAGGAAGAATGTGTGATCAGCACCAGGTGTGTGGGCTTGTGTGCTTGTGGAGGCTTGTGAACCCCAGGGCGACTCTTGCAACAGGCGGCCACCCCTGGGCACAGCGCCCACAGCACCGGTGTTCCCAGGTGGTCTCCTGTTAAGTGCTAGCCAAGCCCGACCCTGTTGAGCCTCCCAAATCAGAGCAGTTCTGGCCGCTCAGGGTGGTGTGGCCACAGACGCAGCGCCGGCCTCCAGACCCACTGCCCTGGCCTCTTGCTGATCTGATGCTCCCCCTCCCCACCCGCCTCCTCTGGGACAGATGTCTAGCTGAGCCTTTCTGAGCTTCAGAAGGGTGCCGGCGGGCACCTCCTTTGGGGTTCGGGCTCCCTGGGTGCTTGGCAGGGGCTCCCCCCCCCCAGCTGGACAGGATGGAGCCCCATGGGGATGGCGGAACGCAAATGAGGACACCCTTTGGTGCGGGTGTGGGCTCCCATAACTGGTTGGGAGCCACCTCCCTCCGGAACACCGAGGTTTCTTCAATGTCTCCTGTTTTGGGGTATCGGGTCCCCAGAGGCACACTGGAGATTTCCAATCGGGTGAGAGACACCTCTCTAATCGAGGGGTGCCCTCTGTAAGGTGCCACACCGTTTCCTGATCGGGGGCCACTGCTGGGGAGTGGCTCCCCTGGGGCCCTGTTGTAAGAGTCGCCCTGGGGTTCATCCACACCCCCATGAGGAGGGGAGAGGCCGGACACTCACCAGAGGTGGTGGTAGGGGTTGGGGTGGGGGGGAGAATCAGAGAATGACAGGAAGGGGCAGCAAGGTGGCCTGCAACAGCACCCACTACCCAGGACTGCCCGTCTCCGGGACACAACGCCTCCAGCACCCGGTGTTCCCAGAGGTCTCCATCCTGCAAGAGCCGGGCCGGCCCTGTCAGCTGCAGGGGTCAGACGAGAGGGGTGTGTTCAGGCCGTGACAAGAGCCTCGCTCCCGCCCAGCCTCTCAGGGGGCCCGCTGGCCTGCCAGGGCCCCTGCATGCCTTCCCGTGCGGTTAGTGTTAGCTCTGCCTCCTGCCGCTGCACAGGGAGCTGGACCAAAAATCATGGGCCAAGTTGTCTTTGAGCCACTTTGCAGGGTCCCTGGAGGGCCCTGGCCCGGGCTGAGGTCGCTGGACCCGGTTCCCCCTGAAATGTTGCCTCCAGCTGGGGAGGCCGCCCGGGAGCCTACCGCCTGGGTGGGTCACCTGGCGCCTCGGTGCGCCATCTGTTGGCAGAAGCCCATCGTGCAACCATCTGCTCCCTCTACGTCCTGCCCCTCAGCCCCAGCAACTCGGGGCCTCCGCCTTGGGACCTGGCGCTCCCCCAAATCCAGACACCTGGACCTCTGCACATGCACTGCGGTGGCAATGCCCCCGCCTTGTGAAAGGTAAGGATGATGGCTGTTCATCCTGTGGCGGAGTCCTGGGCGCCTCTATGAGGGCACTATCTGGGTGCTGTCTGGGCGACAGTCCTCATGGGCAGGACGCTGTGTTACCCTCCCCCACAGGCCCTGGCGACGCCCCACCCGGGTGTGAGCCTCCCAGCCCGCGCCCTTGCTCGGTGCCTTGTCTGTGGGATCCAGGGTCGGTCTGCCAGCACCGGCCCTGCCCGCTGCTCAGCACTCCCTCGCGGGCAGGGCGCCCACGGCGGTGAGGAAGGCGGGGCTCCTGCGTTGGAGCGATGGCACACAAAGCCGCTGCAAATACCCACTTCCAGGGTTCGGTGCGAAACAGGAGTTCCGTTTCTCTTGAGCAGCGTGTAGGCGTGGACTGGCCTGACCCCACGGGGAGCATTTACACGTAACAAGAAACTGCCTCACTGACTTCCACAGGGGAGTGTCCCTTGTTGGCCTCTGACCCAAGGCCACACTGCCTGCCCTTTGCTGACCCCTTTGGGACTCAGCTCCCTGTAGGCAGAGCCCTCTGAGGCTGGCACCGAGGGCGGGCCGGGCTGCTGGTCCCCCACCCACGCTGTCACGGCGCCCCTCAGCCCAGCTGTGCACTCAGCCTCCTGCCTGGCCCAAGGTGGGCCAGACAGGCAAGTAGGGTGCAGGGCGGGGGGGAGAGGGGGTGGCATGAGCGGCCTGAGTCTGAGGGGTTCAGGTCGGGGGCCCAGAGCCTGCAGCCAGCAGCCTCCTAGTGTCCAAACAGTGGTGAGGGACTTGACATCTGTCACGTGCCCCTTGCCTGCCACCAGCCTCAGTAAGGGCCCTATCACCCTCCAGTTCCCCCATCACCCCCTCCTGTCACCAGTTCACCATCCTCCTTCCCAGACACCCGGCCTCCCTGCCCTCTGTGCTGCCCCCCGAAGGTTCTGCCTGCAGGCGATGGGCCTCAGGGGTGGCCAGCTACAAGGGCAGGGCGTTGTGGCCTTGGGCAACTCACTCACTTCCAGGCTTCAGCTATGAAGCCCACTCTTTCCTGGACAGGGCCCAGCCCCCAACTTGCCTGTCCGGCCCAAGTCCCCCTTTCCTCCTCGTCACCACCCAGGCCTCACCGTGCTCTGGACTCCGGGTGGGGCATGAACTCCAGGCAACTCTTCAAAGCTGCCCGGCAGGGCCTCTATGCCGGGACCCTTTCATTCAACATTGTGGCTGTGAGATTCACCCAGTGGTGCCTGCATCCTTTGTGGCCACATAATGTGTGTGCGTGCACTTGAGGTGCACTGTGTGTGCGTGCAGGCTGTGTCTGTTAGTATGAGGCTGCACCCCCCTCATTGTCCTGGCCCATCAGTGGGTTCACAAGAAGTTGTGGGTGTCTGTTGACACTGCCCGATCTGTGCCTCCTGCCCCTGTGACCCTTCTCTGCACGGGAGCCCCTTCCCACTGAGCCCGGCAGCTCTTCTCCAGAGCTGCGGCGTGAGGAGGTCACCATTGCTGTCATGATGGTAGATGGGGAGGGCCCCCTGGGTTGTACAGGACACAGTTAGGGCCCCTGCACTGCCCCAGGCCTCCTTGGGGGGTAAGCACCACCCCGGCCAGGAAAGGGAGGGGGAGGGAGGGAGAGAAGGGGAGGGGAGGGGAGGAAAGGTCTCTAACACCTGGACCCGCACTGCCTGCCCAGCACTCGGCCCTCAAAGAATATCACTTCTCATCCAGACTGCACATGGGGAAACTGAGGCTCGGGAGGGGCTGTGGCTGACAGTCAGGAAGGATGGAACTAGGTGCCAGGTCATTCATTTGCTCCTTCTTGTCCAGCCAAACTATTTTCCAGAACAGCCTCCAGGGACCCATCCTGGGTAAGGGCCGAGGTACAACCCAAGGCAACACCCCCAGGTCCTTTGCTGACACAAGTTCTCTGACTGTGGAGACAGTGTGAGCAAGGATTCTCTCCCAGTGGCTTCGGCCAGGAGGCCGCTGAAAGCTGGAGGCTGAGCCCTGGTGTAGAGGAGTCTTTCCCACCACTGGGCCTGCATGTCTTCCTCCCGCCCGTGCGGGGCCCTGCCAGCAGCCTCATCTGGCCTACACCCCCACTCGGCTGCAGCAGGGGCACCCAGTCCTTCTGGGACCCAGTTTCCTCTCCTGTCACATCGGCAAGAACCAGACTGTAGCCTTGCCGGGGCCTCCCGGGGCGGTGGGTCCCAGCCTCTGCTCCCCTGCAGGAGGCGCACATCACATCTTTGCAGAAGGAAGGAGAGGTGGGAGGCCCAGGCCCAGAGGGGACAAGGTCACCCAGCGGGAGAGGGTGGCACAGTCTGGGTGGATGGTCTGGCTCCTCAGGGCCCGAATGGGAGAGGGTCTGGGGAAGAGGAGGGGCCGCTGGAAAGGCATGCCAGGCTCTGCGAGGAGGGGGCTCTGTCCTCTGTCCCCAAGCTGCTGCCCTATTCCGCTCACCTCCACCTGGACGGCCCCGGGAGCCCCCGCTGCAGACATGGGGCTGAAGGAGCTCAGAACGGTGGCGCGTGTAGGAGTCGGGCAGGTCCTTCAACACACGCCTCCACAGGGCGGCACTCCACGGCGCCAGGACCCATGTAACAAGGGCTAGTCCCAAGGCCCACGCCTTCAGACACTGCTTGGCATGAAAGTCACATGGAAGTTTACCACTTAAAATATATTTGAAATTTTGCTGTCTTACAAAGGGCAGACACCCCTACACAGGGGGCTCCTTCCTACCAGACCCCAACCCCCCGGGACCCCGTGCAGGCGGAAATGGGCGGCACGGCACCACGGGGCAGAGAGCTGCATGCAGAGCACACACCAGGACACATGACCCCTGACACACGCGCACACATACATACCGTCTCAGCAGGCAGACCCCAGCTCTGCTCAGAGCCTGGCACAGCTGCCATACAAACATACCACATGCATGTACATGTTCAGAGGGACAAATACACACGTGGTCTCCCACACACAATCACTCACTGCCGTAGGCCAAGGACTCACATACGTGTGTAGATATCACCTCACACCCAGGCACACGGAAGCCTCACCCGCACACACTCTGCATGGCCATGTGGGCATGCCCAGGCTGAGGGTCCATGGGACCCCTGCACCAGCAGTGCTGACGTCTCTGGCCGCTGTCAATCCTGAGCACTGTGCCCAGCCGTACAGCCTGGTGAACATTCAAACCAACGCCCACATATAAAACACACACACACATCCCTTACAGGTAAGCACACAGAACTATGCGCGTGTGTGTATATACCTGCACACATACATGCCATGCATGTATCTATGTTATTATCCCAGATCCACACACACAGATTGTCCTATGCACACATCTGTACAACAGTCCGTGTATGACGCACCCACACGTTCATGCACTTCCTGGCAAAGCAATCACTGTATGTCTCATTTGAGCACAGATGAGACATCCCACATGAACCCACACACTTGACGCCCACTCTCTCAGCCACACACACTCCTGCCGGCATGGCCTTCCCACAAGAGGCCCGAGGCCAGGTCTTCAGCCACCCCCACCTCTGGGCCTCCTGGTCCAGGCTACTGAGAAAGTTCTTGGAAATCCCACTGCCTGGGAGGGCGCGGGTAGGAGCAGTTTGGAACATACAACTGCTCAGCACAGACCACACACCAAGTACACACACATGCATGCACACACACACACGCCACATGCTGCATGCACTCATATGTGCACAAGCACCCCCACTCATCTGTGTGCAGAACGTTCAGTGGGTTAACATGCTCTCCACACACCACACGTGGGCACACCCCTCGCACTCTCCCAGGAGCCATATGAACCATGCTCTGCGCACACCATAGGCCCGCCCAGCCACCCTCCATCCTCAAGTGTATTAGGAGGGAGACTATTTTGGTCTTCAGCACAGGCAATAAATAAATAAATAAATAAATAAATAAATACAGGGAGGGAGGAGAGGGCAGATGAGTGAAAACACAGCCCCTGCCTTTGGCAAGAGATGATAGGCCGCGAGGGGCTGCTCCTGCAGGATCTGGGAGCTAAGCCGCCTGCATGGGCCCCAGAGGGGACAGCTGAGTGGAGTGCAGCTGGTCACCCCAAACCACCAGGACCTGGATTCCAGGGCCTCTGGCCTCGGTGCTGGATAGGGTGAGTAGAAGGCTGGCCCACCCAGGCCCCGGCTTCTCCCTGTCTTGCATGCTGCCTCAGTTTCCCACTTGGGCCTGAGTCCCTGGTGCCTTCAGGCTGTGAGCTCTCGTGGGGGCACAGGGCACAGGTTGGAGCAGCCAGGGCAGGCAAGCCCAAGAGCCACCGGCTCTCTAATACCCACTTCCTTACGGGCCTGGTCACTTGGAGGGCAGCACGCTGAGCTGTCCTGGGAAGGGGCCTGGCTCTGTCCCAGGGTCCAGCCCTGCCCCCCCGCCCTGCCCAGCAGGCTTCTCCATAAGAAGCAGCCTGCACTGGGCAGCTGCTGGTCCAGGTGCTTGTTTCTAGGCCAGCAGAGCCCATAGCCCCAAACCCCTTCCTGGGTGTGTGCCGCTCCTGACCCTTCAGTGAGAGGTCACATCTCTCTGGACACCGGTCCTCTCCATTCAGGCAGGACGCGGCCTGGCTGCCACTCATGGGCTCCACCCTGCTGCCCGGGTCAGGGGGAGCACCATCAGCCCGGCCTCTGCAGACAGAGGGGCTGCGGGAACTTCGTGGTGGAGTCGGGGAGGGGGTACAGGGGAGTCCTAGACCATGAGGAACTGAGCCAGACCCACGGTGTCTCTAAGGCACAACCCCTCTGGGCCCCACAGGGTGGGCTGCCAGGCGCCCTCCCCAGGAGCACCTATTCCTGCATGTTTGCAGCGGCCCATCTCTGTGGAGGGGTGGGGGCCACGGGCCAGCCAAGGAGAGAGCAGCAAACAGGGAGAACCCAGGGCGCAGCGGGGAGGGGCCCTCCGTGGCAGGCAGGGTTCACATCAGACCCTGAGGGGCACCGCTAAGGTGCAAAGTCAAACTCCAGAAACCGGCTTTCTCCTGCCCCAGCGCCCACCTCCACGACACCGGAGCCTCCTGAGCATTAAGGGGCCCTGGTTTTCCCACCACAAATGGGACCTAACCAGCCGTGAGCGTAGGGGCCACGGCGAGGGCTGCACGGGCGGAGGCGGCCCTGGCCAGGCCCGGCCCTCACTGTGCGGCCTGGGCCCTCCGGCCTCGGGGAAGCTGGCGGAGCCTCTGGCCACAATGGAATTCTGTGTCATTTTTTCTGTAGCCCATGAATTTAAAAAAGGTTTAATCACATGTTAATTTTTTTGTAGAGTCTTCCTCAAGCTGAGATTGAGAAAGTGGAGACCCATGATTTCTCCCCGCCCTGCGGCCGGTTTGGGCGACGGCAGCTCTTCCCTCAGGCAGACGCACCCGCCCCGGCGGCCCGGCCTGCAAGGGCCTCTGAGGCCAGGACCGCCCGCTCCGGCCGCCCGCGCTCCTGCCAGCCTCCCAAGGCCACTGTGAAGCACGAAACAGCTAACGTGCCACTGAGTCGGCCACCAGGGCCCCGGCCCTTCTGTTCTGCGCACACCCAGGGCCTGTCCGGTGGTGGGGGCTGCCCCATGGCCCACGGCCACTCAGATCTCTGACTCCCGCCGGTAGGGCCGTGGCTCCAGGGCACTGCTGCCGGCAGGGGGCCTGGCGAGGCCTAGCCTGGCCTGAAGGCCGCCGGCCGGGTCGTCCTCGGCCGCGTCCTCCTCGTCAGGGCTCACGAAGGCCAGCTCGTTCTCGTAGCAAAAGGAGCTGGTGCCGGGCAGCAGGAACTTGTTCTCCGCCAGGTCTCTGGCGCTGCAGCGGGGTGTGGCGGGCACCTCGTAGGTCTTGTGGAAGCGCGAGTAGTCGATCTTGTACTGGTTCTTCTCCTCAAAGAGGACGGGCTCGAAGCGGTGGCCCCAGAGGATCTCGCTGGCCAGGTAGGAGCTGCGGGCCTGCGTGGTCATGGCCGTGGCCTCCACCATGCCCTCCAAGATCACCACGATCTCGAAGTCGTCCGCCTCCAGGTCCTGCCGGCTGATGCCGAACAGCGGGCTGGCCTCATCAATCTCATGCAAGATGGTGATGGGCGACACCAGGAAGATGCGGTCCAGGCCCTTGTCAAAGCCCACGTCCATGTCCAGCTGGTCCAGCGGGATGTATTCGCCCTCCTGCGTGACCCGGGGCTTGATGAGCTGGGCCCGCACGTGGGCCTCCACGATGTGGCTCTTGCGCAGGTTGCCCACGCGCCACATGAGGCAGAGCCGGCCGTCCCGCAGCGCCACTACCGCGTGGTGGCTGAACAGCAGCGTCTGCGCCCGCTTCTTGGGCCGGGCCATCTTGGCCATGATGGCGCCGATCATGAAGGAGTCGATGATGCAGCCCACGATGGACTGCGCCACCACCATGAAGACGGCCACGGGGCACTCCTCCGTCACGCAGCGCAGCCCGTAGCCGATGGTGGTCTGAGTCTCGATGGAGAAGAGGAAGGCGGCCATGAAGCCGTGGACCTGCAGCACACAGGGCGGGCGGCCGCGGGCCTCCGCCGGCTCCAGGTCGCCGTGCGCCACGGCGATGACCCAGAAGATGACGCCGAAGAGCAGCCAGGAGGCGAGGAAAGCCAGCGAGAAGAGCAGCAGCATATAGCGCCAGCGGATGTCCACGCAGGTGGTGAACATGTCGGCCAGGTAGCGCTGTGACTTCTCGTCCATGTTGGCGAACTCGATGTTGCACTGGCCGTTCTTCTTGACGAAGCGGTTCCGGCACCTGCGCCGCGTGTGCACCTTGCCGTTGCCAAAGCCATTGGTGCCCGACATGGTGACCAGGTGCAGCCCGTCCTCCGACAACGACACGGTGCTGTAGGGGGTGGCCTGGCCAGCTGCGGTCATCCCGGGCGCCGGGAGGTCCTGGCTCCTTGCCCCCACGCCGGCTCCCGGAGGGGCGGCTCCTGCAACAGAGAGGACAGTGGACGTCCCACACGGGCCCGGGAACTCTCCCCCACCCCACCCCGCCCTCGACGTGGTTGGCAGATATTTAACCCTAATTTACCCCCAACAAAGACCTGACCTTCTCCCAGGGCCACTCCCACCCCTGCCCCCACCCCCCTCCGCTGTAAACAGGAGCCAGTGGGAAGCACTCAGCAGCATCACGGTCTCCACCCACGCGGGGAGCCCTGGCCCAGGCAGCCATGACGCACCCAGCACACTGGGTGGCCTTGGGCCTGCACCAGCACCACAGCCACACAGACACTCCCCACAGCTGGCAGCATCGCCAGCCCCTGGACACACAGGCCAGTGGCCACCCCTCCCCCAGCGCCCTGCAGGCATCTGCAGGCTGGGAGCCACGGCACCACCTGGCCCTGTGGGCATAGAGACCATCTGGCCACTTGCACTGGGGACGCGGTGCCCAGGATGCCATCCTCTCTCAGCGGGCTGAGCCGGAAGGAGAGGAGGACCTGGCGGCGGGCCTGGACAGGGAGACCAGAAGCCGGGCAGGCACCGTCCTCCCACCAGCAAGGACCCCCAGCACCCTCACCCCACCTGTACTATGAGGTCAGAACTAGACAAGGCTGGAGCCCTGACATGTCCAGAAGACAGGGAGGCCCCAGAGGGGAGGCCCCGGGGACAGCGGGCTAGGAGCAGGGGCAGCAGGCGGCTGGACACCCACCAGAGGCTCGGAAACGGGCAGTGACCCAGCCAGGAGGCGGCAACAGGCGCTCAGCCCCGGCCTGCTCCACACACCTAGGAGACAGGTGAGAGTGAGCCCTCGGGCTGCAAGCTGCACACCCCTCCCCCCACCGTCTCGGTCCCCAGGTGCTGCTGGATCCCACCTGCGCTGGCACATGCAAGGTGCTCACACGGTACTCACTGCCTGCGTGAACCACTCCTCACACACAGGGAGGGCAGGCCACACGCTCGGCAAATGCTCCTAGTCATCCAGTCAACAGCCCAGGAGCAGCTGCTCCCTCTGGATGGAGATTCCGAGAGGCCACGTGGCCTCCCCTAAGCCACGCAGCCAATAGCAGGAGAGCTGAGGTTCAAACCATTCTTGTCTGACGCAGGGCCTCCCGTCACAGGGCCCAGGTTCTGCTGGGCCTTGTCTCCTGCTGCCCTCTCCCCGCCCCCCCGCCTCCTGAGCTCCACCTGCCACCTCGCCATGGGTCTGAGGAGCTGCGGCCGGAGGCCACAATGGTGGGTGCTGCTTCTGTCTGGGCCAGGAGGCAGAGAGCCGGAGGTGGGGACCCCAGGGGGAAGGTGCCGGGGTCAGGGTACACAGATGCCGGCAGGAGGCTGCCAGCTTGCTGGGGGTGTGTTTGTGTGGCCCGGAGACCTTGAAGGACGTCCAGCTGGTCATGGCTACTCCAGCTGGGGCTCCGAGCAGCTCAAGGCCTGCATGGGACAGAATCTCAAGAACAAAGGCCAGAGATCCCAGCCTGGTGCTGCTCCTGGCCTCTGAGCGGCCTCACACCTGGCCGCGCCCAGGTAGGTGGCACCTGGGACCCACCTCAGCCATGCCACACAGGCCTGGGAACCCCTCACCTGCTGGCGTTCCTCCTAAAGCCACACAGAGAACATCAACAAGGCCCTGTTCACACCCACCCCCTTCAGAGCTGGAAATGGGGACGCGGAGCCAGGTAGCTTGTCCAGGTCTCCCTGACGCTAAGCAGTGGAGACAGCGTGGACGCCCGGAGTCCAGTCTGGTCCTCAGCCTTCCTGCCCTCCTGGTGCCATGTGTTCACGTGAGCACATGTGTGTGAGATGCTCAGGAGGGAGCCCCTCACAGGCTCTCGGTAAACACAGCACACAAAGCCCCAGAAGAGGACCTAAGAAGAGAACTCAGCACCACAAACTTGCCAAACGGCCCACGGGCACGCCTCACACACAAACACAGGCTTGGCCAGAAGGCTGGGCCATGCTGTGGTCATTACGGACCCCATTCAAGAAATGTGGGACTATCCCTGGCCAGCTGAGCGGTGGTTAGAGCATCAGCCCTCTGCTGAAGCGTCTCGGGTTCGATTCCAGTCAAGAGCACGTATTGCAATTGCAGGCTCCTTCCCCAGCCCCCACTGGGCTGTGTGTGGGAGGCAACCTATCAATGTGTTTCTCTCACATAGATGTTTTTCTCTCTGTCTCTCCCCATCCCTGCCACTCTCTAAAAAAATCAATGAAAAATTATCCTGGGTGAGGATTAACAACAAAAAGAAATGTGGGAGGCTATCCTCACCCAGGGCTACGCAGGCCTGAGTGGCACTTGCTCAATGGGGGCAACTAGTTAAACCAGATAAGAAATGAAATTAGATTTGTTTTGCTGAAAAAGGCCTTAGCAAGCAAGGAAGCTAGCTTCCCATTTTACAGATGGGAAAACGGAGGCTGAGACTAATCCCAAGTCACAAAGCAACTTACAGACTAGGATGAGATGGTAAAGAGAACAGGACCAGAGCCATTGTTGGCAGATGCTCAGGTTGGTCAGTGAGGGGCTGGGCATTGCTGGGAGAAAATGGGGGTGAGACGCTGGGGTGTGATACCTGAACCAGCAAAGGTGGGGTGACTTCCACACCTGAGACAGCAGCGAAGCGAGCTTAGCAGGCAGAGGGGGCAGTGGAGGACATGGACCCAGAGCCCTGAGAGGAGGCGAGGCTATCCCTACCAGCCCCAGCAGGGTCCAAGTCAGGGTCAGCATCAGAACACGGTCTCTGAGCACCCAGCACGCTCAGCTCACTGGTCAGGCCTGGGCTGGGGTTTTAGAGAGGCAGCTATCATGACCCATGGGAGGGGCCCAAGAGCCACTGGGAGGGCCTCTGGACAGAGCAAATCAGGCCACGCCCCATCCCCTGAGGCTCTGGACACCTCCCTCAGGTTAGATGGCAGCTGGGAGGAGACCAGGACAAGGCCTGGGCCCACACTCTGCAATGCCAAGGAAGCAGTGACTCCAAGGGCCAATGGAGGAGGCCCCCAGGGGGCAGGCTCAAGGTCCCCACCCGCAGGGCCCCTTCAGCGGTGCAGGCATAGTCATCAATGCTTACCCAGTGTCTGCTACCCACCAGGCACTGCTCTGAGAGCTCTAATCCCTACAGCAACATCATGACTATCACCCCATTTCCCAGGTGAGGATACTGAAACTCAGAAAGATTAATCCACTTGCCCAGGGTTACAGAGCCTTCAAGCGGGGTGCTCCCTTGAAATCCCATGTGGATAAGACACACAGCCCAAATCTCAGTACTGACCAGCAGGGGAGGCCCACGCCAGTCCGCCTGCATGCCCACAGCCATGCAGCCCTGGCTTAGAGTGTCGGGGACTGGGGCACTCACAGCCTCAAGTCCTGCAACTGGAGGAATCCTTAGAGGCACTTAGTTCAGGGGAAGCCAGCGTGTGGCTTACACACACCTCTCCAGCCTGTGCCTGTGGCAGGCATCACCAATCCATCACCACCTGTTTCTCAGTGTCCTGGAGCAGCTTCAGACTCTCCTGGTCCATTCACTGGGTATCAGACTTGGCCCAGGAGCTTTAAAAATCCAACCTTCCATTTGAAGACGGGGAGACTGAGATTCTGAGAGGCTCCCTTTCCCAGTCACCCAGGAAGTGAGGCCAGCGGGTGCACCACAGGCACCGGGAGCTGGGGGTGCAGAGGCAGGGGAGGGCACTCAGGTGGGAGAAGGGGCAGGAGGGAACATGCTGGCACGCTCAGGGGCCGTGAGGAGGCTGAGGCTGAGGCCGGCTAGGATGGCCAGGACGGGGCTGGAGGGGACAGAGGCTGGAGGGGCATTCCCACCCTCACAGCCGAGAGGCGATGAGCCCTTGCACAGAATCACATTTGCAGCCAAATGCCTGCCCCTCTGCTGTTGCCCACCGTGCACACCCGTGTCCTGCAAACATTCAGGTGGCACATGCCGGCTTCCTGTGCCAAGGCCTTGGGAGGCCCGAGGAGAGAAGGAGCAACGCTGTGCTGCATGTGCTGAGTGGAGGGGTGGCCAGGGCTCCACCCACTCCCCGGGCCTCACCATTCCAGGACCGCTACCCAATAGCCAACCTCCACCAGTCTTCATGCCCAACAGCTCTTGGCAGGCAGGAGTGAATGCCCAGGGCAGCCTTCCATCAACTGGCAGGCAGCTCCCTGCCCGACGCACACTCTGCAGGGCCTGCGCCACGTCCTCACAGGCTCCTCAGCCAGGCTGAGCTCCCGCTGCCCCAGCCATGACTTTGTCGAAAATACACCCCACCATGACTCCTGCCCTTCCTGTCTCATCCCTCACTCCCCTCTGTGCTTCGTAGGGGCCCCGGCCACTAAACCCTGGCACGGAGCCTGCTCCCTGGGTTCCCCCTCGCAGGCTCCATTCAGGCGGCGTGCCCTCCGGGATGTCCCACGGCACCAATGGCCAACACGGCTCCTCTCCTCTTCCAAACCTCTGCCTCCCTCTCCTCTCCCGCTTCTCTTCCCCTCCTCACTCCTCCTCACCTCTTCTTCACCCTCCTCCTCTCTTCACCTCACCTTTCCCCTCCTCCTCCCACTCCACATGGGGGGTCCGTTGGCACCCTGACCCCTTCTCCAATTGCCCCAGACAGAAGCCTGCCTCCTCCCTCTCCTTCAGCCCCCAGATCTACTCCCTCGCCCAGCTGGTCCTCTGTATTTTACCTCCTGAATTCCCAAAGCCACCCACCGTCTCCTGGCCCACGGCCAGCCTCCTGCCCAGGCCACTGCTGCCAGGACACAGCAACAGGCTCCTGATGGGTTTCCTTGTGGTCACCCTCTGCCCCATGTGATCGAACCCCCAAACCACAGCTACAGGGAAGGTTTAAAATCTCCCCCTCCACCAGTGCCCGGCTGAAAGCTGCTATTTCCATGAAGCCCTCTGAGTGCTCTGGCCCTGGTTCTCCTGTTAGGGTCAGAAGGTCCCATCTCTGGCCAACCTCAGAGGCCCAGCGGGGCTGATGCAGGCCAGGCACAGAGAGAGAATCCAAGAAATTCTCACTGACTAGACAACGGAATGAGGGGATAAGCAGCTGAATGGGGAAACAGATGAGAAGGTGGACGGATCAATGAATGAGGAGACAGATGCATGTACAGACAGGTGGCCGAGCATATGGATGGATAAATGGGACTGGCAGATGAGTGGATGGGCGGGTGAATGGTAACCAGAGAGATGGAGGAGTTAGGTGGGTGGAAAATTATTGGATGGGTTGGGTGGATAGATCAGTGAGTGGAGAAATAGGTGGGTGGGTCAGTGGATGAAAGGATACATGGGTGGTTGGGCAAGTTGATGAGTGGCTGGGGGATAGTGAGGGATGGATAGTTGCGAGAAGGGTGAACACATGGATAGAAAGATGGCTGGATGGGTGGGGTAGGTGGTTAGATGGCAGATGGAGGGGAGGACATGTGGAACTAGTGGATGGGTACTGGAGGAATGAGAGGCTGAGCAGGTGCATGGAGGGATGAGGGAGAGGGATAGATAAATGAGTGGGTGGGTGGGTGCACAGATGAGGGTTGGGCTGGAAGACTAGATGGACAGGTGCACATCCGTGACCTTAATCTTACCTCTTGATTCTATCTTCTAAGTAACAGTGCTGAGTGGGTGTGTGCTATCTCCAAGACTGCATTAGCAGCAGCTGCCATTTCCCCAGCATCAGCCAGAGATGAGTCAGTGGCTAGAAGACCCTAAAGGTAACAAAGCAAAGCCAAGTTACTGTAGATCAGTGGTTCTCAACCTTCCTACCCCTTCTCAACTGCCGCGACCCTTTAATACAGTTCCTCATGTTGTGGTGACCCCCAACCATAAAATTATTTTCGTTGCTACTTCGTAACTGTAATTTTTCTACTGTTAATGAATTGTAATGTAAATATCTGTGTTTTCCAATGGTCGCGACCCACAGGTTGAGAACTGCTAGCAGGGTCGCCTAAGACCATCGGAAAAGGGTCGCGGCATTAGGAAGGTTGAGAACCACTGCTGTAGATGGTGCTACTCTTCTCAGAGAGGCTCAGAAGTCAGGAATTTCCACATGCACCCACATTCCTGCTTGCTTTCCCCAGGGCCCCTGGGAGGAGGAGGGGGCCTCCCATGCCTCTGGTGCCCCACACCTTCGCAGCAGGTCAACCTGTCCATAACGAATGTTCAGAACCAGACAAGAGCAGAACAGAATAGTCCCAAGACAATGGCAGCGGATAACTGCTGAGTGTCTATGGCATCCAAACACTGTGGAAGGTGCTTTGCAGACATCAATTCATGTCCTCCTCACAACGACCCCACAAGGTTGAAACTATTGCTGTTTCCATACCTGAGAGGTAAGTAATGTAGTCACACTCCTAAGGCACAGAGGAACTCAGGTCCCTAGCCTGCGCTCCTAGTCCAAAGCCAATCACAGGGCTAACCTATCAATAGATGGATGGAGGGATGCATGGATTATGCATGTATTGATGGATGGATGGATGAATGGACAGATGGATGAATAGATGGATGGATGATGATTGGGTAGATGGATGGGTGATGAGTGGATGGATGATGGATCGCTAATTGTATAAATGGATAAATGAGAGGGTGGGTGGATGAATAGTTGGATGAATAGATAGATGGATGGATCAATGGATGGATGGATGATGAATGAATAGATGAATGGGTGATTATAGATGGATGAATTATGGATGGCTAGGTGGGTATGTGGATAGGTAAATGAATGGGAGGATGGATGGATGAATGGATGGCTGTATGATGGATGAAGATGGATGGATAATGGATAGATAAATTATAAATGGATGGGTAGATAATGGATGGATGGATTATGGATGGGCAGGTGCAGATGGGTAAGTGAATGGATGGATAAGTGAATGGATGGGTAGATGGATGAATGCGTAAATGGATGGATAAATTATGGATGGGTATGTGAGTGTGTGAATGGATAAATGAGTCAGTGGGTTGGTGGGTAGATAGGTAAGTTATAATGGTGGGTGAGTAGGCAGATATGAATAGGTGAGTAGGTAAATATATTTTTAGGTGAATGAATGGATGGATGAATGAGGTGGTTGGGTGAGATAAACAGCTAAATGGGTGAGTGGATATATGACTCTACAGATGGTTGCATACCAGTAACTCGTCAGAGATTTACCTTGAGCATGCACACATTCTGAGTGGCTTCTGCCATCCCCAAGCCTTGGTTTTCCCATCTGTCAGTCTTCTGTGTGTTGGGAAGAGACTCTGTGAATTCCCAGAGCCAAGCTGACTTTGGATGCCCTTCTCACCTCCCCCACCTGCCAGCACTGAGCCCAGAGCCCCACTCTCACACCGAAGGGTGTCTGTAGTCCACGGTCACACTGGTTTCCTTGACTGGATTAAGGCAACTGCTGGTGAGTCATCCCCACATTGTAAGCCTCTTGGAGAGGCAACAGCAATGGGTAACCAGAGAAGGGTCCAAGTTCCAGCTCTGCCCCTCACAAGCTGTGGCCTTGGGGTCACTCCCCTCTCTGGGCCTCTGTTACTCTGCATGGAGATGGCTTGTATGGCCCCTCTTCACTCTCCAGACTTTCACCCCTGCTTCCCCACCCTTCATTCCCCGAGCAGCTGCCCTGGGCCCTGCAGTGCCTTTCTTAGGTCTTTCACTCTCAAAACGAAGGGGGAAATTGAGGCTCCAAGAGGCTCCATCCCTGACCACCACCCATCACTGGGACTCCCCACAGCATGGACTTGTGTCCAGGCCTCTAACCTTACGTCCCGCCCCACACCCCCCCCCCGCCCCGCAAGTGGGCCCACACTGTGCCCCATCCTGGGAGCTCAGCTCCTGGCTTCAGTTATTCCAGTCTTTGTGGCCCCGCCCTGCGGGATAGGTGAGTCTCCCTACTGAGCAGAGGGAGACACTGAGGCTGAGAGGGCGCCACTTCCAGGTCGCCTGGAGCGGGGACTCTGAGCAGAGGAAGTGTCCCTCACAGGGTAATGGGAGAGAAAGAGGTGGGGCCAGGGACCAGAGTCCTTGTCCCAAATTCAAGACCTGCCCCCCCTCCCATGGCTCACTGTGGGCCTGTCCCTGTGCCTCAGCCTCCTTGTCTGCAGAATGGAGAGACCCCACCCACCTGGGGAGCCTGTCAAGGAGGTAAACCGAGGCCCTGCCCAGTGGGTGCCACACTGCGGACCCAGAGTGAGTGCCTGAACTCTGCGCAGGATTGTCTGTCCAGGTCCGGGAGAAGGGACGAGGGTGGAGGTATGGACAGCCTGCCTCTCCCCACTTCCGATTGGTTACCAGCCTCTCAAACCCATAACCGACCCCGTTTCCTCACGTTTCCAGACACACAAACCCGTCCGTCAGGTCTGTTCTCACCGTGAAACAGGCGCAGGGAAGTGACTGGCCCCAAATCACAAAGTAAATGAATGAGTGGCAGTTGAGATGAGAATACAGGCCTCTGGACACCCTGCCCGGTGCTCCCTCCCCTGCGTGTGTGCACTCAGCCCCTGGCACCTCTGGGTCATGGCCACAGTCCTGGACGGGGTGTCTGGGTGTGGGGCAGGGCTTGCACACAACAGAGGGGCAACCGGAGCCACAACGGACCAGACTGGCCCTTGGCATCCCAGCAGTGAGGGCAGGGCCTGGGTGGGCCCTGGAGCCCCTGTGCCTCCTTGCCAGTGCCAACCTGTCAGCAAGGCTGGGCGACACCCCCGGGGACAGGGCCAGGTACTTCCCCTTCCAGGGCCCAGCCTCCTCCACCACAAAATGGGCTGAGGACCGGCCTCCTAGGGCCGTGGTCAGCAAACTGCGGCTCGCGAGCCACATGCGGCTCTTTGGCCCCTTGAGTGTGGCTCTTCCACAAAATACCACAGCCTGGGCGAGTCTATTTTGAAGAAGTGGTGTTAGAAGAAGTTTAGGTTTAAAAAATTTGGCTCTCAAAAGAAATTTCAATCGTTGTACTGTTGGTGTTTGGCTCTGTTGACTGATGAGTTTGCCGACCACTGTCCTAGGGGATGTGCCCGTGCCATTCACTGTGATGGGGGGGGGGGTGCCCTGGGCACAGGGGCTGGCACAGCGTGGCTCTGGGACAGGCAGCTGTCATCACAGCCTCACGACACCAACCTTCCTTGGAGGGCGGGGCCCAAGGGGCCAGAGAGCCCTTGTCCCAAATCCAAGCCCTGCCACCCTTCTCCCCCTCCCCGCCCCCGGCTCCTGTAGGCCTCCCCTGAGCCCCCGCCTCCTCATCTGCAGAATGGAGAGACCCCACACCTCAGGAGCCTGTCAGGAGGTAAACCGAGGCCGTCCCCGGGGGTGCCACGCAGCAGACCTAGAGAGTGCCAGGGCCTCCCGTGCCCGCTGAGAGCCGTTTCCAGCTCTGACACTGGCACAGGCAGCTCCGAGCAGAAACAGGATTCCCAACGGGATTGGAGCGGCACATGCCTGACCTCCCGGCCAGCCCCAGCGATGCCTTCCAAACGCCACGGCAGCAGCTGAGCCAGAGCCGTGAAGTCCACCTGCTCAGCGGCCGCCTCGCCGGTTGCTCCTGTGCCTGGGCTGGTGCTGGCCACGCAACCACAGCGCCCACGACCCCTGGGCCCTGCACCGTCTGGGGTCTGGGGAGCCAGGCTGGATATACGAACCCAGTGCCTGGCTGTGCCAGGTGGCCAGGAGGGTGGACATCTACCCTGCGCCCTGAGGGGAAGCCAGGTCTGGCCCCAAGGGCAGACGGCAGGTCGGGCCAGGCCCCAGGGAATGTTTCCGGGAGTATTTTTATCTTGAGAACATCCTACTCTGAGGGCGGGGCAGGGGAGACTGGGTGTCCCTGGCCCCAGGCCTCTGGGAGCAGCTGAGGACGCAGGCGCCGGGTGCTCTCCGTGGAGTGGCTGTTACAGCGTCTCCCCGCCTCTGGGCCTTCCTGTTCCCATTTGCCAACGAAGGGATGGCCCTTCCAAGCCCAATGTTTCAGGACTTAAAGGGACTAGGGGGCGAGGTGGGGTAGAGAAACAGAGGGGGCACCCTCGCCATAGGGGTAACAGAAGGAGGAGGTGTACTATGTGTGTGCGCAGGCCCTGGGGCCAAGGCTTACAGACGGGGAAAGGAACTGAGGCTCCGAGAGGCCCTGGAAGCGTGTTAATGAGCTTGAACTTGATCCCAGGGAAAGTCTGAAAGTGTGAGCTCTGGGACAATATGGCTGGAGGTCCCATCTGGTCTCTGTCTCTTCCTTGTGTGACGTTGGGCAGGTCACAGAGTCTCTCTGAGCACCAGTTTTCTTACCTGTAAAATGGGCTCAATCATGGTACATATCTCAGAGGGTGCTAATGGAGTTGCAGCAATTAATACAGGAAGCTGACCAGTTGGGAACCTCCTGGCCCCACCTCCTCGCATCATCTCATCTCTGAGTCTGGCTTATGCTGGGGAGAGGTCAGGCCCTGGAGGCCTCAGCTGACCCTCCCTCCAGGCAGGAAGGGCTGAGCAGACGGACAGAGGACTCCCGAGGAGGAACCCAGTGAGCAGAGGCAGCGTGGCTCCTATTTCCCTTCTGGTAGCAATTTGTCAAGCTGCACCTGCCGTGAGGCTCAGACATGTCCTAAGCACCAGCATGCGCCTGGGAGAGCAAACACCTGAGACTAAGGAACAAGACACATCCTGAACCAAAGACGACCATGAGTAAACAGGCCAGAAAAGTTGCCAACATAAAAATACGTATGATGTTGTTTATCAAAAGCCACCATAAACAAAATAAAAGGTATCAATGTTTTGTTTGTCTGAGGTGTTATAAAAAAAGAGTGATGTACTTAACAGACAAAGGGTTCTTACAAATCATTGAGAGAAAAGGGCACACAGGGCTAGGGTCGGGCTCCCCACTGAGGGTCATGTGACCCTCAGGCAGTGATGTCTCAGGAACATCCACACTTTAGAGCAGGGGTCCTCAAACTTTTTAAACAGGGGGCCAGTTCCCTGTCCCTCAGACCGTTGGAGGGCCGGACTATAGTTTAAAAAAAACTATGAACAAATTCCTATGCACACTGCACATACCTTATTTTGAAGTAAAAAAAGAAAACGGCAAAAACACCCGCATGTGGCCCGCGGGGCCGTAGTTTGAGGACGCCTGCTTTAGAGCCTCGGTATAAGTGAGTCCCTCACCGGAAACGCCTTGTTCTGCCTTCCAGAACTCCATGCATCCTTCAAGCATGAAGGATGCCTCCTCTATGAAGCCTTCCAGGATTTCCTTGGGTCCCCAGTACTCCTTGCCTAGTCCCCACAACATGTTTCTTGGGCCCCTAGAACCAGTGCTTGGCTCCAGTGAGTACCTGGCACTGCATCAGAGATTATCCTGGGATTGGGGGGTAGCGGGCTAAACACCTTGGACAGAGGAGGAAATCAGGCACAGAGATGGAATGGTGTGCCCAAGGCCTCTAGTCTGTGAGCCACTCCCGAGGGCCTCCCCGCTGAGGTGTCCCGCCTCTGGTCCCTCCACACTCCATCTGCCTCCTTCCTCCGCCAGGCCTGCCTTGTCCCCGATAGGAAAGGCCCCTGCCCTTTGGGCTGCGTTCTATATAATAAAAGCCTAATATGCTAATTAGTCTAATATGCTAATTGGTCTCCGGTCAGCAATTCAACCATCAAAGCGTAATATGCTAATGATATGCTAAGGTCACTCAACTGCTCTCTATGACGTGCACTGACCACCAAGGGGCAGACGCTCTGACCAGTAGGTTAGCTTATTGCTGGGGTCGGGCCAATTGGAACTGAGCGAGACTGGCTGGAAATGCCCTGGAGCCCTCCTGTGGTCCCGCCCCGGCCCCAATCATGCATCAGTGGGGTCCCTCGACCTGGCCTGCACATTCTCACAATCCGGGACCCCTTGGGGGCTATCAGAGAGCGGGTCTCAGCCCGATCCTGCAGGCCAGGCTGAGGGACCCCACTGGTGCACGAATTCATGCACTGGGCCTCTAGTGTCTTTTTTTTTTTTTTTTTTACAGAGAGGAAGAGAGAGGGATAGAGAGTTAGAAACATCGATGAGAGAGAAACATCTATCAGCTGCCTCTTGCACACCCCCTACTGGGGATGTGCCCGCAACCAAGGTACATGCCCTTGACCGGAATCTAACCTGGGACCCTTGAGTCCGCAGGCCGACGCTCTATCCACTGAGCCAAACCGGTTTTGGCAAGTGTCTTTATAATGGGTTGGGCCACTGGGAGGCCTGTCCAGGCCAAGGTCAGGCAGCACTAGGCCTGAGCCCCAGCCTCTGTCCCCCGTGACCCAGAAGCTCTGCTGAGGGTACACAGGGACTCTTGATTCAAGTTCCCTGTTCCTTTCCTCCTCATTTTGTAAATTTGGCTTCATCTGGGGGCCAGGAACTCCACTGGGAGAGCTGACAGGCCTCTGAGGGCCCTGGGCCCACCTGCTTGGGCAGGAGGCTGAGTTCTGCCATCGGGAAACGAGGGAAGTAGAGGGACCCGCCGCTCCCCCAGGGCTCCCGGGAGAACGACCAAGGCTGCCACCTGCTCAGCAGCCACACTCACAGCACGCGCTCAGCGGATGCCACCAGCCTCTGCTGCACGGGGACACGGCGGCGGCGGGCCCACATTCGACGGGGCCAGACGGACAGAAAGCATGTTGAGGAGGGATTCTGTAGGCGGGTGGGCACTGTCCTGGAGGCAGGAGCCTTCCTGAGGGAACGTGGGAAGTGTCTCTGGAACAGCAGGGGCAAAGGCCCTGAGGCTGCGAGGCTGCTGTGATCGAGAAGCTGAAGAAAGCAACGGCCGGAGCGGAGGGCGCCCGCCCGGGCAGGGAGAGCAGGCGAGGGAGCAGCGCCAGCCCGCGGACGTGGGCCGCACAGCCAGCCGGAGCCCCAGGAACCGCACGCAGAAGAGAGCCGCCCCTTCCTGCTTTGCCAGATGCCTGCCCCTGCCCAACGCCCTCTCTTCCTCGTCTCCCCTCAGGTTCCCATGCTCCTTCAACCCCACTCCAAGCCCCATCCTGTGCTCACCTCGGTCCTAGACCAGGTCATTCTGGGGAGCAATCACCTATCCCTCCAAGTCTCCCCTGCGGGCAGGGCCCCCGGGGCAGGGCCCGGGTCTGAAGCCCCCAGGATCCTGCCCCTCTGATCCGAGAGCCCCGAGGCCTGGCTGTGAGGCAGCGGCGGGGCTGCGTTCCGGCCCGGCCGCTTCAGGCTCAACCTGCGTGGGGCCTCGCGCTGCCTGGGCCGACGCCTGTCTGACAAGAGGCGCCTCTGGGTCCTGTTCCGCTTGTGCCGGGAAAAGGCTGTGGCTGGGGGACTGGACGGCCACGACCTGGTTCCCTTAGTCACTGCGCACAGCAGGGGTGGGCGCCCGCATCATCTCAGAGGCCCTGGAGTCCTGGGGAGCCCAGGGGGCAGGACAGGTTGGAGGGGCCCCGGCCGCGCCTCGGGATGGGAGGGTGGCCTGTACCCAGTGCCTCGGGGTTGGAAAGGCCTGTGGGGAGGGGTCAGCGTGAGGCAACTGTGGGAACGTCACCTACCACCCTGACTGGGCCGGCTGTGGGACAGAGAACACCTGCCTGGGCGCTTCATCCGGAAGAGCCAGGCGGTGGCCTGGGGGCAGCTTTCCCCGTCCCCCCCCCCCCCCCCCCGCCCCGCACAGCCAGGAAACAGAGGCACAGGCCGAGCGGAGTGGCCTGTGCTGGCCCAGGCACCGTGAGGGCTGCCCAAGGATCCTGGAGGCAAAGCCTGGGGGTGTGGGGGTGTTTGGCGGGTGGTACAGGGCAGGGTGGGGCTCTGGATCCCCAACAGCTCAGCAATCCTGGGGCCCAGGACAGAGCCCAGGCTCTGAGAGCTGCTGGGGAGACCCGGGAGCCCGCCTCTGCACAATGCGCTTCTCCCTCTGCGACGGAGGGAGGCCGCAGAGCCCCTCCTGACAGGACCGCGGCCGGGCCTCTGCTGGTCCCTGTCGAAGGCGTCAGTGGGCAGCAGCACGCTCATCGCTGCCTCGCACGTTGGAAACGCTGTGGAGAGTAGTTCACGTTTCTGGTTTCCTCTGCGGCCGAGGCAGCTTCTCTCACGCACTCAGACGTCATGCTGAGCAGACAGACACTGAAAGCTCCCACAGCAGAGCAGATCGAGGCTGGGCCTCACCGTGCAATGGGGGATCACCTGGGCCCTCTCACTGATTTGTTCGTTCGTTCGTTCGTTCGTTCATTCATTCATTCCACAGCACCACGTCCACGCTAGGCCCTGGTAAGGCAGTCTGAACAGGCGGGAGGCCCCTCCCCTTCGTGCTCAGGACAGACAGGAGGGAGACGGACATTTCAGAAGAAAATGAGAAAAAGAAGAAGAAAATGAGAAAAAGAAGACGCGGCTGCAGGGGCCGTGCTGTGTGACCTTGAGCCACAGGACCTCTCTGTGCCTGTGGACCATGGGGGAGGGGTCCCGCTGGCGGGAAGAGCCCGGCCTGGAACAGGAAGCGGCTCCAGCAGAGGCTGTCGGGGTGGAGCTGTGTCCGAGGGGAGAGGGGGAGCGGGAAACGGGAGATTGGGGTCTGAGAGGGGCAGGAGGGGGCAGGCAGGGGTCTCGCCTTTGAAATGTCCCAAGTCAGGCCGGCCGGTGGACGGAGCGTCGGCCTGCGGACTGAAGGGCCCCAGGTTTGATTCCCAGTCAGGGCACAGGCCCGGGTTGCAGGCTCCATCCCCAGTAGGGGGCGTGCAGGAGGCAGCGGATCCATGGTTCTCTCTCATCATTGATATTTCTCTCTCTCTCCCTCTCCCTCTTATTTAAAAAGTAAAACTGTCCCAGGTCAAACCCAAAGAATCTTGGGAGTCTTCCCGGGGCCCAGGGCAGGAGCATGAACCTGAGGAACTTTCTGGAACACAAGGGAGGGTAGCGAGGGCATCACCTCCCTCTCCTGAGGAGGCGGCGGCTCTTCTCGGCGTAGTTTAGGGTGAGAGACACCCTCTGCTTGAAGGTGACTGGATGAGGCTCTGAGCCCGCAGTTGCCTCGCGCTGACCCCACCCACAGGCCTTCCCAACCCCGAGGCACTGACACTGCGCCCCCATCACGGATTAGACACGACCAGCACTGGGCACGTGCCACTTCCGTTCCTGCAATCGTGCCTGGCAACAGAGGCAAGAGACCGACTCAGAGGTGAGCAGCTTGCCCAGGGCCACGCAGCCAGCCAAGCAGGGCTGGGATGGGAGATGGGAACAGAGACCGGGACACCAGCCTGCTCCAGTGTCTCCAGGTGGCGCAGGACCACCTCCTCCAGCCGCCCCAGCTGAACGGTCCCCCCCCCCCCCCGGCCCACTCGGGGCTAACTGATGCTTGTGGGGGCAGGGCTCTGACAGCCTGGTGCTTGGACCTTGTTTGTCCTTGCTGTGCTGTGTGACCTTGAGCCACAGGACCTCTCTGTGCCTGTGCCAGGAGAACAAGGTAAGTTGGGGGCACTGATCTGGACCAAGGGGGCTGAGCAGCAGGTCTCTGCCCGGCAGTTGGGGTCGCTGCTGCAAGTCCCTGGAAAACCTTCTCAGGCCTGAAGTGTTTATTTAGCACCAACAACCCCATGAGAGGCTGCCTCCTGTGTGGGGAGGTGAGGGGGGACATGGGTTCCCCTGTGCGGGGAGGTGAGGGGGGCATGGGTTCCTCCTGTGCGGGGAGGTGAGGGGGTCCATGGGTTCCCCTGTGCGGGGAGGTGAGGGGGACATGGGTTCCCCTGTGCGGGGAGGTGAGGGGGGCATGGGTTCCCCCTGTGCGGGGAGGTGAGGGGGGCATGGGTTCCCCTGTGCGGGGAGGTGAGGGGGGCATGGGTTCCTCCTGTGCGTGGAGGTGAGGGGGGGCATGGGTTCCCCTGTGCGGGGAGGTGAGGGGGGCATGGGTTCCCCTGTGCGGGGAGGTGTTGGGGGGCATGGGTTCCTCCTGTGCGGGGAGGTGAGGGGGTCCATGGGTTCCCCTGTGCGGGGAGATGAGGGGGGCATGGGTTCCCCTGTGCGGGGAGGTGAGGGGGTCCATGGGTTCCCCCTGTGCGGGGAGGTGAGGGGGGGCATGGGTTCCTCCCGTGCGGGGAGGTGAGGGGGGCCATGGGTTCCTCCTGTGCGGGGAGGTGAGGGGGTCCATGGGTTCCCCTGTGCGGGGAGGTGAGGGGGGGCATGGGTTTCTCCTGTGCGGGGAGGTGAGGGGGTCCATGGGTTCCCCCTGTGCAGGGAGGTGAGGGGGGCATGGGTTCCCCTGTGCGGGGAGGTGAGGGGGGCATGGGTTCCTCCTGTGCGGGGAGGTGAGGGGGGCATGGGTTCCTCCTGTGCGGGGAGGTGAGGGGGGACATGGGTTCCCCTGTGCAGGGAGGTGAGGGGGGGCATGGGTTCCCCTGTGCGGGGAGGTGAGGGGGGCATGGGTTCCCCCTGTGCAGGGAGGTGAGGGGGGCATGGGTTCCCCTGTGCGGGGAGGTGAGGGGGGGCAGGCATGCGTTCCTCCCAGGCCTGGTCCCGCCTCCATGTGCTCCAGCTCGCCCTGCCTCCACTCTGAGGCACACAGTTGTGTTGCTAATCCAAGCCTTGATCCACGCTGGTTAAATGGGTTTAATCACGCTGCCTCCCTGGTGCTGCTGGGCATGAATGGAGGTAGCAGAGCAAGGTGACCAGATTCAGGTCCAGCACCCAGTAGGTGCTCACGTGTCACGTCCTTTCAGGAACACGCCGCGGGGTGTGACTCCTGCTCTGCTCGGAGGCCAGGGGTGTGCGCCTGCCCACCTGCATTTCCCCAGAAGCACACCTGGGTCAGCGGTTTGGGAGGCGACCCCAGGGGACTGAGCAGGGGACGGTGACAGCCAGGCCTGGTGTGCTGCGGAGGGCCGCTCCACGGTGGGCGCTGAGCCCCGCCCACCGGTGCCCACACCTGCGCACCCTCGCTGCCCCCTCAGAGGGAAGCAGCCCGGTGCTGGGAGGGCACAGTGGCCCAGTGTCCACTGAAGGCAGGGGCGTGGGTAGCAGCTGGCGGAGCTGCAGTGCAGAGATGAGGTTCAGGGCGAAGTGGCCACCTGGCAGCTGGCATCACACATGTGTGGTGTGTGGGTGTGTGTCTGCATGTGCAGCCAGTGCCAGTGTGTGCTCCTGTAGAAACACATGTGGCATGTGCGTGTGCACCTGGGCTGAGCCCGTGTCCTCACAGGACAGGTCTGCACCTGCCTTAGTCCTGGTGCCGGACACTCGGGGCCAGGTCTCTGTGAGTCTGCTTTTGCACAGATATATGTGCATGTCCAAGCTGTGTGTATACAGCTTACACACGCATACACACGTGTCCAGCCTATGTGCATGTACCACAGTCCCTCACCCAACCTGGCAGTGGAGATGGTCTGGTTGCCTTGGCAGGAGCTGGCTAGGCTGGGTCGGCTTTGGTTCAAACCCTAGAGCCCACCAAGGCCGAGAAAGAAGAGGTGCCAGAGGGCAGGGTGGGGCGGGCTCAGGCCCTGGTTCTGCTTACGCTGCCCCCGCCCCCCGCACCAGCCCCTGCCATTCTTGTTCGAGCTGAGGGCCCTGGGAGCTGGGGCGCAGGCCTGACTGGCTGAGTGTCCCCAGTGTAGGATCCACCTCGGAGGACAACAAGCAGGGATGGGGTGTCCCCACATCCCCCAACCCCATCTCCCTCACTCTGCCGGATTTGAGGAGGGCCTATCCCCAGACTCCCCAGAAAAAGGCACCCGGACACCAGGCTCCCGGAAATCCGGTCACCTTCCCTGGACAATAGCGCACTCATTGCACATGCTGCCCCCGGCTAGTCCATTAGCCCAGATCTCGGGATGATTTATTCACGAGCTCCCACCTCCCCGACCCCACGGCCGGCTCATCAGCCTTGCTGCCTCTGCCGGGAGGGACAGACCACAGACGCTCCCCTTCACCTCACTGGAAAACGCTGCGTGTTACTTATATTCATCGGTGCGCGAGGATGAGAGCGCTGTGCCCGCTGCCCCCGGCGGCCAGAGCTGGCCCCGCGGCACGCCCCGTGGCTCCGGCTTTCCAGGCAGAGTCCGTGCGGAGAGCCTGGAGGCCGTCTGCCCCTCGTCAGGAGGGCTTCACCTGGACCGCCTCACTGTGTCCTGAGAAAGTTCGTAGGAAAGAGTTGCTATTATTCCCATTTGCCAGATGAGGAAACTGAGGCTCAGAAAGGTGCAGTGACTTCCCCAAGCCAGCAGCCGGGAAGAGGCAGGGGTGGGGCCTGACGCTGCGCAGACGGCGGAGCCTGTGCCCTCACTGCCAGCACGCGGCCTCCTGGCTGAGGCCCGAAGCAGCTCGGAGGCAGCCCCCCGGGCCCCGCCCACAGACGGGAACCTGCGGCTCAGAGAAGCCAGTGCCGGCCCAGGGTGACGCAGCCAGGAAGTGCAGCCAGACAGATGGCCTGACCGACAGAGCCTCCCCCAGGGCCTGGGTGACCCACGACATGTCCAGGGAGCAGCTCAGGCCATGAGTCCCCCTCTACCCGCCCCCCCTCCCCGTTACCTGCAGACACGGCACGTGGGCGCCCTCACCCCACCTCTTCCATGCTTCAGTGCTGAGTGGAGGCCCAGGTGCAGGCTCCACGGACCCAGCTGTCTGCACAGAGACAGCGTGAAGGGCCCTCAAGCCTCAGAGAACACAGAGAAGGGCCTCGCCCAGCCGGATGGGGCCCAGTCACATCGACAAGGGGCTGGGCTGGGTATTCTGGGGACCCCCCGTCCCCAGGGCATCCAATCACTCCAGCTTCTTCTCAGACACAGCCCGCTAGAACCCCATCCTTGAGGCCTCAGTGTCCTCGTCTGTAGGATGGGCGCTGAACACCCCTCCAAGCACAGGCTGGGCGTGGGAGGACCTGGTGCCGGACAGGGTCTGCGGCAGCCATCACCCGTGGCGGCTGTGACTGGTGTCCATGGCGTTTGCAAAGCCCGCGGCGGCCCGCCTGCCTGAGTACAGGCTGCACGGGCTTGGCTGCGGCTGCTCTGAGCGCAAACTCGTTCTGTGACACCTGGTCTACACCGCAGGCGCCCAGCCGGCCCTCGCTGAGCCTCAGCTTCCGGACCTGTGGGCTGAGGGTGGTAGGGACAAAGAAGCCCAGGTGTGCACAGCGCTCACCTCCAGCTCAACAAGCACCGAGAGCTGACCAGCCCTCACCCCAGCCCAACTCGGAGCCGAGGACCCAGAGCAACCCTGTCAGGCCTGGCAGGACCTAGACCAGCAGAAATGTAGCCCGCGGGGTGTCCGGGGCCTGTGGCAGGGCAGGGAGCAACCCCACTCACTCTGAATCAGAACCCCCTGCCCTCTCTCCAAGCCAAGCCACACTGCCTGCCCGGGCACCAGCCGCTTCAATCACAGCTCTCCTGCTCAGACAAGGCGCGATGCTGGGCAGGTCAGCGCGCTCTGCGCCTGTTTCCCATCTGTACAGGGTGCTGAGCTGTGATTCTTGTGAGGATCAGTGGCTTCGAACTATACCCAGCGGAGAGAACCACCACCACTGTCATGAGCTCCATTAGCATTTCTGTGCAGGAAGCGGCCCGGGGATCCCAGCGCCCGCAAGGGGGGGGGGGGGGGAGGGGGGGGCTCACAGTCAGAGCCCAAGCCTGACAGCTCCGAGGGTCCTCATGCGCCACCTTCCCTGTGGCCCCAGCAGAGCCTGGGAAGTGTTTCTGGAAGAAAATGAATTGGCACTTTCTCCTGGCCCAGCTCTGGCAGCACAGCCCTCCGCTGTGCCCCCAGCCCTGCCCCATAAAGGGACCCAGCTTCTGGCTGTCCTCCAGGGCGCCCTTCTGTCCCCAGGCTCTGCTGGGGCCTCCCTCAGCCACCTGCAGCCTCTGGGCTTCCCTCTGTCACAGCTGTGACCACACCAGGCAGCCCCACCCCAGCCTCGGGGCATCCGGGTTCCTGCCTGGAGGGCCCAGCGCAGCAGACACGGTGAGGGCTCCCCTGCACGCAGAACAGCCGTCTGTGACAAGATCCAGGTCCCCGAGCAGGTCCTGACCACTGGGCCTGCCCAAGGACTCCCCCGGGCAGAGGTTTGGCTAGGAACTCTTCAGTTCTGCTAATGGTGTAAAGCTCTGTGCTTGGGGCTTTGTGGGAAGAATGACTGGACTTACCTATGAGCCGTCTGAACAGGACTCCGTGCTTCCCTTCCTCTGCAAGTCTCATCTCCTCAAAGTCTCCCCGCCATCGCCATCGAGAGGGCTCTGTGAGCAGGTGTGAGCTCAGAGAGTTCACTGAGGCCAAATATCCCAGGAGTATTGAAAACCAAATAAAACAAAGGCCCTCTGATTGAATTGGTGCCAGAAAAAGAGAGAGAAGTCCGCTATGATTTAAAAATGCAGTCTGACCCAGCTGGTGTGGTTCAGTGGTTGACCATCGACCTAGGAACCAGGAGGTCACGGTTCGATTCCCGGTCAGGGCACATGCCCGGGCTGCAGGCTCGATCTCCAGTGGGGGGCACGCAGGAGGCAGCTGATTAATGATTCTCTCATCATTGATGTTTCTCTCTCTCTCTCTCTCTCTCTCCCTCTTCCTTCCTCTCTGAAATCAATAAAAACACATTTAAAATGAAATAAAATTAAAATGCAGTTTGAGTCACCTTCATTGGACTTGCAAAATGAAGCAGGTAGAATCAACCACATGTCTGTGTTTTGAGTAACAGAAACCAAAAGGGTCGGCTTCCCAGCCACATGGTGTGGGAGGAAGATGGAAAGGACACGGAAAGTTTGTTAAACACCTTAGAGACAGGCCCATAAGCAAGTGGAATAGAGAAACTGAGGCAAGAAAATTAAACAAGGCCAAACAGTTTGGGCAGCTTGCAGCCAGCTCGTGAATTGCAAGACCTTATCTTCTCCAACCAAGGACACTTGAGGGCAAAGGACTGTCAATACCTCTCCTCCCTAACAGGGGACACAGTGTAAATCGCCCTGGAACAAGGGGGGGAGGGTGAAGAAGGAAAGAGAGAACGTTTTCTCTCACCCGTCAACCATCTCAGGACTTCCAGACAAGATGACCACGTGTACGCACAAACATCCCAGAAAAGCCACACCCAGCACAAGGGGACCGACACCCCGTCTCTACCCAGGGTGCCGGGCAGAGGAGCCTGAGACCTGTGGGGAGGGCACAAAGCCCTTGGGCCCCACCGGGCCGGCACTCAGACGAGCCAAGGGTGGCCCACCTGTGCCACATGCCGATGTATTTTTAACAACGCTATTGTCTGTCTGTCTGTCTGTCTGTCTGCCACTTATCTGAAATCTGTCTTACGAGGCTGACGAGCCAAGGCGGGGACAGCCCTCTCCCTCCCCCATGATACCCGTCAGAGTGCCCCGTGTCTGCGTGCACAGGTAGTGTTGTTAGAGTAGAAATTTTTGAGCATGCTTCCTCCTAGTCAACTTAGCCCTGAATCCCAGATGCGCCTCACAAAATAGCCTTGCGAGATAAAACACTGTCAGCTTTCTGAAGAACAGGATGACCCTGTGAATAACATGGTCATCAATAACATGACCCTGACATTACTTAAGAAAAACTGTTTTGTCTTAAATTGCTTGCTCTGCAAAAACAAGATGTGGTAAATGTGCTTAAAAACGGTCCTGCACAAAGTGTCGCTGCTGCTCTCTGGACTCCCTGTGTGGAGAAAGGCAGAGCAGTCGCCGGCCGGCTAATAAAGGGTCCCTAAATTTTAATTTGATCTGGACTCCAGTGGTCATTCACTCGCGTTCGCTCCACAACAGTGTATAGTCAGGGAATCTGGCACTTGCAGTGACTACAAAGTAAACTTGAACAAGGACAATTCATTACTATTGAAACACCTATGTCTAGCTGTCCTGAGAGATGTTGAAAAGTGACTGACCAGCTCCCTGCTCATTCATATGGAAGAGTGTGTATCTGCAGTGATGGTTGTGAGGTCCCTGACCTGGGCAGGTGCAGGTGCCTTCCCTGTGTCAGAGCCCAGGCAAGTCCAGAGACTGTTAGCCCGGCTGCTCCTCCAAAGCCGTGGGGTGGCTGGGGGTTGGAGGGCAGGGCAGGTGAGCGAGCTTGCTGTCTGGACCCACAGGCAGGATGACATGCTTCTAAGCTGTGTCTCTCCTTGGGGACTGGCCCCATACGGCCTGGGCACAGGCCTGTGGCTTTGGGAGTCTGCTGATGGCAGAGGAAAGGGCTCCAGGCATGTGCCCTGCAGTGGAAACAGCAGGTGAGCATCCAGGGCTTTGTCACGGCAGAGGCCGCCGTGGGGGTGCAGGAGCAGACGCTGCACGGAGGTGGGAGCTGCAGGGAGGCAGGGCGAGGAGGCCACCCCCCGGGCCCTCCCTCTGGCGGGGGGTCTGGACGGCGGCAGGTGGGCCACGCTGTGAAACCAAGCCCACCGGTGAGCAGCCCCCGGGCATCGCTGACTCCCCTCCCCCTCCCCTCCTGTTCCGTCACAACCTGCGCCCTAGCCATGTCCTGTCCTCACGGTCGGTCTGGAGCCCCCCGTGTTTCCAACCTGGGAACGAGGGGTGGGGGAGCGTCTGTGAAGGAGGGAGCCTGTGGGTGGTAGAGACTCGGGGACCTGCTCAGCGCAAGCCTCGTCCCGGTGCCCACGGGGCAGTGGGTGGGGGACAAAGCGGGTACGTGCGAGTGGTGCTTCCTCCGTGCCCTGCTTCTGAAGGGCTGCGGGGTCTGAGCTGCCGTGTGCCGCGGGCTAGCTGGGCTGGTGTCCAGCAGGGCGTCTGTCCAGAGGGCCAGTGCCGGGGGCCTGGACAGCGTGGCCTCACCCTCCTCCTATGTGTAAGTGTACGCGTGTTCACACACACCCTTGCACACTTGCACACTCGCACTAACACACACACTCACACACACACACACACTCACATGCTCACATGCTCACACACACACACTCACACACTCACACTCACACACACTCAAACTAACACACACACTCACACTCTCACACACTCGCACTAACACACACACACTCACACATGCTCAGACGCTCACAAACACACACACACGCTCACACATGCTCACACACAAACACACACACACTTACACACACACTCACAAACACACATTCACAAACACACTCACGCTCACACACTCACACACTCAAACTAACACACACGCTCACAGACTCACACTCTCGCACACTCGCACTAACACACACTCACACACACATTCACACACACACACACACTCACACACACACACATGCTCACACATGCTCACACACTCACACACACTCACATACTCACACGCTCACTCACACACACATACGCTCACACGCTCACAAACATACACACACTCACACTCACACACTCACATACTCACACATGCTCACACGCTCACACACACACTCACACACACACACTCACACATGCTCACACGCTCACACACACACTCTCACACTCACACACTCACACACACATACACATACACACACTCACATACACATGCTCACACGCTCACACACACACACACACACACACACGCTCACACACACACACATACTCACACATGCTCACACACACACACACACACACACTCACACGCTCACACACACATACACACACATACGCTCAACACGCTCACACACACACTCACACATGCTCACACGCTCACACACTCACACACTCACACATGCTCACACGCTCACACACACACACATACACACACTCACATACTCACACATGCTCACACACACACACTCACATACTCACACATGCTCACACGCTCACACACACACACTCACATGCTCACACATGCTCACACGCTCACACACACACACTCTCATACTCACACATGCTCACACGCTCACACACACACATATACACACACTCACATACTCACACATGCTCACATGCTCACACGCTCACACACACACTCACATACGCTCACACACACACACACACTCACATACTCACACATGCTCACACGCTCACACACACACACTCACACACATACACACACTCACATACGCTCACACACACACACACACACACACTCACACATGCTCACACGCTCACACACACGCAGCTTGTGCTCCGGGGGTGCTCCTGCCGTCACAGGCCTTCTCCGTGGGGCGCTGTCCCAGGAGAGCTGATGCGAAGGGCCGGGTCAGGACCGCCTCCGAGCTGCCCTCCCCGAGGCCGACGTGCCATACGAGGTGCAGCTCTCTGCGCGCCACACGGAGGCGTCACTGTGCCTGAGGAACCTCGGGTCACTGGCTGGCTACTGTGCAGCACTGTCCCAGCTGGTACCCCCCCCCCCACCGGGACTGCTGTGCTTCGTCCACGGCCCCCTTTCTGCAGAGCCACTGCCTGCCCAGACCCCGCTGTCCCCCAAAGGCCTGGAGCGCGACAGACCGAGAAGCCCGCTGAGTCCTGAGCAGAAACCAGGGCTGGTGTCCTGGTCACAGGGGAAGAGGCTCAGACAGGACAGCTCCTCCTTCCGCCCGGCTGGCATCGCGTCCTCAGGAGGCCGTCACTCTGGCCGCCCGGCTCAGAGGCCCCACCAGGGAGCGTTCTGAGGCCAGGGTCTCGGTCTCCTTGATTTTTCCCTGCTTCTGCCTCCCCTCTTAGGGCTCGTGGCTCCTGTCTGAGTCGTGCTCTCTGCGCACTCCTGTTCTCAGGAGCCCCAGAACCTAGGGGACCCCAAGACTCCCAGAAGTCAGGCAGCCAGAGAATCTCACTCCTCTAACTCAAAGACATACTTCAAGTTCAGCGGAAGCAGTTACAGAAGTGTGACCCTCGTCCCATTCCCGCAAGAGTGAGGCTGTAAAGTCTCAGGGGGACTGTTGGATAGACAAGGGCCTCGAGGTCTGGGCCATTCTCACTAAACGCTATTCTTGCTGAATGTTAACATGCAGTAGTTTGCAGACCAGCTGTGAACCGAAGCTTGACAGGAACCCAACCTGATGAGTGTAACCAACTGCAAAGAAGAAATCAACCTGCAATTGACCAAACAGTGCAGTGAGCCACGGCTGAGCCTCCCTCCCCACAGGCAGAGCGTGGGTGTGAACCCGCCTCCTGGAGTGGCTGTGAGTAAATGAAACCGCCTAAGGACAGCAGGTCTCCTTTCTCATAGAGCCAAGTGGGAACCCCTGGTGTCTGGTAGCAATGTCCCACGTGCCCTCCCCACTCCACAAGCACAGACTCCCCCATTATCGACATCACTCACTCGTGTTCTCATGTGTTACAACCTAGGAACCCACATGGACACATCATCATCACCCATAGTCCACAGTTCACCTTAGGGTTTGCTCCTGGTGTATTTTCTATGGGTTTGGATAAATGCATCCTTGTAATCACCAGGACAGTACTACACAGAGTAGTTTCCCAGCCCTCTGTGCTCTGCCTGCTCATGTCCTCTCCTCCGCCCCGGCAGCCACTGACCTTGCTCCCACAGCGTGGCCGTCTCCACTCGGCCTCTGGTTGGACTCGCACAGGAGCAGCCTCCACTGGCTGCTTCCCTCAGGGATCTGCAGCGAAGGTCCCTCCTGTCTCTTCAGGTTTGCAGTGCCGAGTAACATTCCGTTGTCTGGGTATAGTAGTTGCTCACTCATCTCGGTTGCTTTCACATACAAATAAAACTGCTATAAACGTCCTCGTACAGGTTTTTGTGCGGGCATAGCTTTTAACCTCCTTGGGCAAACACAAAGGAGTGGACTTGCCGGATGGGAAGATGTGTTTAGTTTTGTAAGAAACCACCAAACCGTCTTCCAAAGTGGCTGCACCCGTTTGCATTCTGGTCAGCCAAGTGTGAGAGGGTCCTGTGGTTCACATCCCTCACTGCACTGGGCGATCGGGCCATTCGGACAGGTGAGTGCTGGGTCTTGTTCTAATCTGTGTTACTCACCTGAGGGTACACGATGTGCAGCATCTCCTCAGAGGCTGACTTGCCACCTGTGTATCTTCTTTGCTGAGATATTTGTTCAGCTCTTCGGCCCATTTTTATAATCAGGTTGTTTCTTATTGTGGAGCTGTAAGAGTGCTTTGTGTATTTTGGATAACAGCCCCTTTATCAAAGGTGTCTTTTGCAAATATTGTCTTCCAGTCTGTGACTTCTCATTCTCCTGACAATGTCTTTCGAAGAGCATTTTTTATTTTAATGAAGTCCAGCTTATCAATCATTTCTTGCATGAATTGTGTCTTTGCTGTTCTATCTAAAAACTCATGACTATACTCAAGGTCATCTAGATTAACTCCATTCTCGTTTTGAGTTTTATAGTTTTGCATTTTACATTTAGGTCTGTACTCCCTGGAGGCAGTTTCGTGAAGGGTAAGAACTGTGTCTGGTTCCTTTTCTGCATGTGGATGTCCAGATGTCCAGCACCGTTTGTTTCCAAGACTGGCTCTGCTTCATTGTGCTGCCTTTGTTCCTTTGTCGAAGACCCACTAAGTGTGTGGTTCTGTTTCTATGCTCTCTATTCTGTTCTATTGATTTATTTGTTCTTTCACCAATGCCACGCTGTCTTGATTGCTGCAGTTTTACAATGACTCTTAAAGTCGGGTACTATCAGTATTCCAACTGGTTCATCGCCTTCAATACTGTGGTGGCTGTTCTGGATCTCTTGCTTCTCTATTAACTTTAGAATCAGACAATATCTACAACATAACTCACTGGGATTTGGTGGATTGGATTGAATCTATAGACATCTTGACAATATTATCTCCCTATCCATGAACATGGAATATCCCTCCATTTAACTAATTCTTTTATTTTCTTTATCAGACTCTTGTGGGGTTTTCTTTTCTTTTAAATCCTCACCTGAGAATATGTTTATTGATTTTAGAGAGAGAGGAAGGGAGCCTTAGCTGGTGTGGCTCAGTTGGTTGGGCATTATCCCACACACTGACGGGTTGCTGGTTCGATTCCTGGTTGGGGCACATGCCCAGGCTTGATCCCAGTAAGGGACATGCAAGAGGCAACAATCAATGTTTTACTGTAGCATGGATGTTTCTTTTTTCTCTCTCCCTCTCCGTTCTCCCTCTCTAAAAATCAATTTTAAAATATTTTAAAAAATAAAACAATGAGAGAGAGGAAGGGGAGAGAGAGAGAGAGAGAAGAGAGAGAGAGAGAGAGAGAGAGGAGAGAAACATCTATGTGAGAGAGAAACATCAATAGATTGCCTCCTGGATGCTCCCAACCAGAGAATCGAACCCAAGCCTTTTTGGCGTATGGGACAATGCTCCAACCAGTTGAGCCACCTCCGACCAAGACCTTCATCAAACTCTTGTAGTTGTCCTCATGCAGATCTTGTACATATTTTGTTAGATGGCTAAGTGTTTCATTTTGGAGGGGGCTAATGTAAATGGTATTTTTATCTTTAAATGCCACCTGTTCATTGCTGGTATATAGGAAAGCAATTGACGCTTTTACATTCACCTTGTATCCTGCAACCTTGCTATAATCGCTATTTGTTCCAGGGGTATTTTTTTCTTTTTGTTAATTCTTTCAGATGTTCTACATAGACAGTTATATCATCTATAAACAAAGATGGCTTTATGTCTTCCCCTCAATGTGTACACTTTTTATTTCCTTTTCTCGTCTCACTGTGTCAGCTAGGACTTCCAGGCTGACGCTGAGGGCGTGGTGTGATGAGACAGCCTCGCCTCGTTTCTGGTCTCTGTGGGCAGGCTTTGCGCTTCTCACCAGTGATGTGATGTCGGCTGCAGGACTTCCGTAGACATTCTTTATCAACTTGGAAAGCCCCTGTATCCCTGTTTACCGAGAGTTTTATCGTGAATGGGTGTTGGTGGGGTTTTGTTCTGTTCCCTGGGGTGTCCGTGCTTGGAGAAGTGCCGCCCAGGTGAGCCCTTAATGACCCCGGGGAGGAGGGGTAAGGGTGTGGAGAAGTGTCCTGCACAGAGGGGGCCTTGCACAGGGATGCACTGGGTAGGCCAGAGGGTGGGAGCCAGTGCACAGGCAGGGGGGATCATCCACCCACAGGAAAGGGAGAGGCATGGCAGGGGCACAGGTGCCGGGACGTGGGAGCTGTGGTGGGAGCAAGAGGAGGCCACACTGCAGGCTGAGAGTCTGGGACCCTGTAGTGGAAGTGGAGCCTGGACTGGGGACAGGCTCTGGAACAGGAAGGAAGGGGTGGGTCTGGGACCAGTGCCTGGAGCTCAGGAGCAGGGCCGGGCGGGAGAGTGGTCCGGGAGCCAGTCGGCCCGGGGGCAGCAGAGGGCTGCAAGGACTCAGGTGTCATGCCCTTCAACTCTTCCGCCCTGTCTGTCCGGGAGGGCTGGGGCGGCCTCAGGAGGCAGGTGGCAAGAGACCCCTCTGCCCCGGCTCAGGCCCAGGGTGGCTCTGAAGGGCTCTCCAGTGTCTCTGGCAGGACACTCTCCTGGGAACACTGGTGCCACAGCAGCCTCCTGAGGGGCCAGAGGCCAGGGCCCCTCTCTGGGAGCCGTTTCTGCTCCACCACCCTGTGTCCCTGCTCTCTCCGGAGACTCCTATTCAGGCCGCTTTGGATCCAACGTTAAATAAATAAGCGCATGAGCAAGCGACTAGCAGTTCCGTGTGTCCCCTCCCCAGCAGCCAAGCTGCGGCCACACGTCCTGAGCATCACATGGTATGTGTGGGCAGGTCCTGGGCATCACACGGTATGTGTGGGCAGGTCCTGGGCATCACACGGTATGTGTGGGCAGGTCCTGGGCAGCCAGATGTGCCCACCTCCTCATTCACAGGAGCTCAAAAGTCAGCCACGGGGAGGGGGGGCCGGGACTGGGGGCCGATGGGGAGACTGAGCCCCATCTCTGTCTCAGTCAGTGATGGTGAACCTATGACACGCATGTCAGCACTGACACGCGTAGCCATTTCTGATGACACGCGCCGCTGAGGTGGCCGCATGCTGAGGATGAAACATTTGCTGCTCCTGAGGATGAAACATTTGCGAAATAATGTTTTTTCCTCCAAGTGACACACTACCCGAGTTATGCTCAGTTTTTTGGTGAAGTTTGACACACCAAGCTCAAAAGGTTGCCCGTCACTGGTCTAAGTAATAGATAAAGGGGTCGTGACCCCCACCCTGAAAGCTTTAGCAAGACCTTGGCCGAAATCTTTCCGCTGCAAGAGCCTCCCAGCACACAGCAGGCGCTCCAGCAAAGATCTATCCTTCTAGCCTCATCCTGTGGGGAAAAGCGCAAAGCAGCTGGGACAGACCCACGTCCAGGCACAGGGATGAAGGGCTGCAAGTCATGCGGTCTGGGCATCAGTTCTGCCTCAGTGTCTCCACATGTGAGGTGATGGGACTCTGGAGGCCTCTGCCATCTAGGTTCTGAATTGGTCCTCACAGGATCCCGGTTCGCACAGGGCAGACGGCCCATTCCACAGAGCAGGGGAGTGAGACTCAGCGAGCGAAGCTGCTGGCCCCCAGCCACTCAGCAAGCAGAGGGGACCAGACCTGCCCGACTCTGCCCAACGCCCGCTCCAAGCCAGAGACAGCTCCCGAGCGCAGGGCCCCTCTGCCGCCTCCAGGGAAGCCCCAGGGCTCCGCACCCCTGAGGCCCGTGCACAGGGCTCTGGTCTGAGTGCAGATGCAGTGTGGCACCCGCCTCTCCGGTGACCTCCTCGCTCAGGCTCAGGCTCTGCTCCCGCCACCTCCACCGGACGGCCTGAGAGGCAAAGGGGCGCGGGGAAGACGGAGCACACCCGGCACAGGGCACGGCAGCGGGTGTTCACTATTATTTCTGAGTGCCGATTCTCGGCGAAACACCATGCCACTCCCTGAGACGTGAAGGCACCCGGTGTCACCACAGGCTTCCGAATTTACCGCCGAAACGTCCCGGCAGCAGGCAGGAGCCAGGGGAGGAGGCCGAGGACACCAGGCCCCCAGGCCTCACAGGACCCAGCCAGAGCGTGGCAGCAACTCACCAGCACATCCGTCTCAGGAGGGACACTGGGCAGCCCAGGGAGGAGGCTGGGTTTGGGGCTGGGGCTGAGACGGGGAGGGGGGGGCAGGGCGCTGCAGGAGTGAGCTTTCAGGGAAACTGACCTCCGAGGAGCCTACCCTCTGGCCCAGGCTCCAACTGGGCTGCGGTGCAGCCTTTCTGGGCCTCGGTTTTGGTTTCTATGAAATGGGACAGCGACTTCCCTCCTGGGACCAGCCAGGCAGATCCACTGGGGCATCCCACCCGACACCCAGAGACCTCGCCCTGGGGAGGGCGGCCGGGCAAACCCCTCCTCCCAGGAGCCGAGCTGCCGGAAAGGCGGGCCAGGAAGGCTTTGCGAGCGAAAGGCGGCTCCGAGGAGCTCTGAGCGGGAAATGTGCGAAGTGACTGAGGGGCGGGAGCCTCCCTGCGTGGGAGGGCCGACCCGGGTCTGAGGGACAGGCGGGTGGGAGGGCCGACCCGGGTCTGAGGGACAGGCGGGTGGGAGGGCTGACCGGGTCTGAGGGACAGGCGGGTGGGAGGGCCGACCGGGTCTGAGGGACAGGCGGGTGGGAGGGCTGACCGGGTCTGAGGGACAGGCGGGTGGGAGGGCCGACCGGGTCTGAGGGACAGGCGGGTGGGAGGGCCGACCGGGTCTGAGGGACAGGCGGGTGGGAGGGCTGACCGGGTCTGAGGGACAGGCGGGTGGGAGGGCTGACCGGGTCTGAGGGACAGGCGGGTGGGAGGGCTGACCGGGTCTGAGGGACAGGCGGGTGGGAGGGCTGACCGGGTCTGAGGGACAGGCGGGTGGGGGTGGAGAACGGGAGCGACACGAGGGGGGACACGCAGTGACAGCTCTCAAGGCCGCAAAGGCGCAGGCTGTCCGATCCGGTGGGTTCACGTCCAGAACCTCTTGCTCGGAGCCCAGCGCGAGGGCCTGAGCATCGGAGTCCGCAGCCGCAGGGCACAGCGAGCGGACGGCCAGGGCGGCCGGGACCAGCCGGGCAGCAGAACACGGCGAGCGGCGGCGCCAGCGGACTGTAGAGCCTCTGGGATGGACGCACTGACACCGGGCAGGTGTCATCCAGGCCGTCCGGCCCCGGCTGCCTGTCACCTCCGGCTCGGTCACGGCGGAGGGCAGGGACCATTGGCTTCTCCACTCTGCAGATGAGCAAACTGAACAGAGCCGCTGGCTAATTTGCCCAAATGCACACAGCGGGGAGCCGCAGGGCCAAGCACAGAACTCCACACGAGGCCTCTCCGGGGTGTCTGCTAACACGGAGGTTCTTCTTAAAAAAGAAAGAACCAGGATCCAGGGCAGCGCATGCAGGCTGGTCCTATGTCACTGGGTGAATAAGGGCCTCCGGAAGGAAAGAGGTGTCCCCACCCCGGGAGTGTGGCCGTGCAGGCGTCACTAAGCTGAGGGTCTGCAGATGTGAGTGCCCTGGGTGAGAATGGGCCTCCAATGACAAGTGTCCCGAGGAGGGGAGGGGAGGGGAGAAGAAGGGAGGGGAGGGGAGGAGAGGAGGAGGGAGGGGAGGGGAGGAGAGGAGAAGGGAGGGGAGGGGAGGGGAGGAGAGGAGGAGGGAGGGGAGGGGAGGAGAAGGGAGGGGAGGGGAGAGGAAGAGAGGAGAGGGGAGGGGAGGGGAGGAGAAGGGAGGGGAGGAGAGGAGAGGAGAGGAGAAGGGAGGGGAGGGGAGGAGGAGGGAGGGGAGGGGAGGAGAAGGGAGGGGAGGAGAAGGGAGGGGAGGGGAGGGGAGGAGAGGAGGAGGGAGGGGATGGGAGGAGAGGAGAGGAGAGGGGAGGGGAGAAGAAGGGAGGGGAGGGGACAGGAGGAGAGGAGGAGGGAGGGGAGGGGAGAAGAAGGGAGGGGAGGGGAGAGGAAGAGAGGAGAAGGGAGGGGAGGGGAGGGAGGAGAGGAGGAGGGAGGGGAGGGGAGAAGAAGGGAGGGGAGGGGAGAGGAAGAGAGGAGAAGGGAGGGGAGGGGAGGGAGGAGAGGAGGAGGGAGGGGAGGGGAGAAGAAGGGAGGGGAGGGAGAGGAAGAGAGGAGAAGGGAGGGGAGGGGAGGGAGGGAGGGGAGGGGAGGGCTGTGTGGAGACAGAGGCAGGGAGCAGAGGACGTGTCTACAAGCCAAGGACACCAGGATCGCCAGCAGCCCCAGGAGCTGGGAGAGGAGAGCCGGTGGGCGGTGGCCCCTGCCGACACCTTGACCTTGGCCTCGGGCCTCCAGGGCTGCTGCTTAAGCCTCCAGCTGTGGTGCTGACTCGGCAGCACAGGGAACCAACACAGGGGCCGCCTCTGCTCTCCCCCCCCCCCACCCCCGCCTCAGCTTTCTGGGCCCAGCTGGTTGCCCCCACCCCCAGAATGCTGCCCCGCGCTCCTTCCAACGCCCCAAGCGCGTGGGTTCACTCAGCCCATCTCCCTGGGCTCCGATTCCCGATGAGGAACAAGCCACGGCCACCGGTCGCCCTTCCCAGGGTGCTGCCCCCAGGGTGCTGCCCCAGCCACCCCTGCTGCTGGCCCGCGACCTGGGCAGGGTGAGTGGGGACCCCTGAGGTGCCCAGAGAGCAGCTGAGTTAGGACTAGCCAAGCCTCCAGGGCCGGACATCTGCTGCCCGGCCGGGCCCGGGGGCCTCAGAGGCTGGGCGGGCAGCCAGGTCTGTGTGCTCCACTCCGCAGCCCCCAGGAGGCCTGGCTGCCCGGGACTGTCCCGGAGGCTCTCAGGGCCCAGGGACGGCCTGGCTGCCCAGCCGAGCAGGTGCTGCCGACAGCTTGAGGCCCAGCAGGCCGAGCGGTGGGCACAGCTGAGCCTCCGGCCCACGAGCTGGGAGAGAGGAAGCTGCCGGCTGCCCTGTCCGCAGAGCCAAAGCCGAGAAGAAGGAAACACAAGCCCGACTCCCACGTGCAGACACTGAGGCTCGGGAAGGAGAGGCCAGGCGACGGAGCCCCTCAGGCGCGGTCTCTCAGGTCCCCACGCAGGGCCGGGCGGGGACTGTCCTTCAGACCCAGCGCCAACCAGGCTACCAGATGGCGGGCTGTGCCCCCAAACAGCCGACTTCCCCACCTGAGAATCGCGAGAGGGAAGACGTGGAGGCCAGTGCCCTCCCGGCGTGTCCAAGCAGAGTGGCAGTCTCCCACGCGTGTACACCGCTCCCTCCACCCGTGTACACCGCCCCCTCCACCCGTGTACACCGCTCCCTCCACCCGTCTACACCGCTCCCTCCACCCGTCTACACCGCTCCCTCCACCCGTCTACACCGCTCCCTCCCACCCGTGTACACCGCTCCCTCCCACCCGTCTACACCGCTCCCTCCCACCCGTCTACACCGCTCCCTCCCACCCGTCTACACCGCTCCCTCCACCCGTGTACACCGCTCCCTCCCACCCGTCTACACCGCTCCCTCCACCCGTGTACACCGCTCCCTCCCACCCGTCTACACCGCGCTGAGTGGGAGCTGCAGTGGCCCGGGGCCCTAGGCCCTGAGGGTGGGCCTGCCCCAGGTCAGGAAGCTGGGCTGCAGGTGACACCCCGCAGGGGCTGGGCCGGCGGCTGCGGGGAGGCGGAAGGACAGGCTCCGGGCTCTGTCCCAGACCTTCCACACCAGGATTTCTGGGGATGAAGCCAGGAGTCTGGACCCTCCCAAAGCCCCAGGGGGGTCTGAGGAAGTGGCTGCGACTGGGCACCTCTCCTGGGCTAAGATGAGCAACTCCAGCCCCTGGTTCTCAGAGCTACACCTCACGACCCAAAGACCGCTGACCCGTGCATTTGGGTGGCTCCATGGCTGACAGGCTGACGCAGCCCCAACCCAACGCCTGTGACCGACAGGCCGGACCCCTCGCCTAGGGCGCTGGCACCCGCAGGAGCCGCGGGTGCGGAGGAGCCTGTGGGGGCAGGATGGCAGCTGGGTGCTGGCATGGCGCTACGACCACGTGCGCACTCAGACATCCGAAGGCTCTCCAATGAGGTCGCCTCAGGAACATGGCGCTCTGGCTGGGGTGAGGGGACCCGGTTTGAAAGGAGGAATGCGCTTTCTCCCTCCTTGGCTGGGAGCTGCAGCCCTCCTGCTGAAACTCCGGTGACAAAATGACAGGGCACTCCACACTCCTGCATGTTGGCCTCCTTGTTTCTCTTCTCCTCCCTCTGCCTAGACCTCGCCCCCAGCCCTGGCACAGGGCAGGGCACTTGCTAATAGGGGAGGGGAGGGGAGGGGAGGGGAGGGGAGGGGAGGGGTGTTAGGGGGGTTCCCAGGCCCTTCCACAGGCTGACTTGTGGGCTCCCCACCAGCCCCGAGGTCCCAGCACCTAGGGAACCTCAGGAGCCCACCCGCCTCTGCCCTCCGTCACCCAGGCAGGCCCCGTACGTGCTGGGCAGGAGCCTCCTTGGGCCTCCACAAGTCTGAGTAGAAATCTGGCCTGAACTTGGCCTGAGACCAGGCCCCAGGGTCAGGCAGCGCCGGCACAATCCCTTTCTGCCGTAAGGGACAGGGAAGCGCAGGCCTGGGGCCGCCACTCAGGGCACAGGCTGCAGCCGCAAGGAGGGGGCGGCGGGCAGGGACTGGGGACACACATCTCTCCCTGCCCTCCGTTGTCCTTGGCCTTGAGACCTCTCCATTACACACACAACACACATGCAAACATGCACACACGTGTGCACACACACACACATTGCTCAGCACCTTCCCATCTTCACACACTCCCTCCTCCAGCCCAGCTCCCTAAGTCAGGCTCCCCATAGCGGCCAGGAGGCTCTGGGGGCAGAGGGTCTTGCGCTCAGGAGCTGTGCCACGTCTGGCTGTGGCTGTCCCTCTCTGGGTCTCAGGCTGCCCCCTCCCTCAGTGGGGATCCCATGTCTCACCCCACCTCCAGGACACCCCTCACGGGGTGAGGACAATCAGAAGCTGCCTCCGAGGTGAGCCTGCCGGGCCGCAGCCCTGAGGGACCTGGCCAGCCCCTGTGGCGTCCACAGTCCGCAGGCCCTGCCCCTGGAGCCTGTGAGCTCAGTCAGCCGACGTGGCTCAGGCAGCGGCGAGAGAGACCAGAGGGGGAAGCTGCTCGAGTGAAATGTGGCAAATCATAAAAAGAACATTGCACTTGGACGTCACGGTGCAGAGAGACCGGACGGGGGAGTGAGCCCACTGACATAGACACGAACAGCCAGCGGACACCGGGATGCTGAGCTGGGCCCTGGGACACCCCAGCCCTCAGCTATTCCCCCCCTCCCCCCCCCCACACACACACACAGATTACTGCAGGGAGGTTCAGAGATTCACGAGCGGGAAGGGGGAGCCATGAGAGCTGAGCAGTGGGACTCCCTGAGCCTCAGTTTGCTCAAATCTGCAGTGAGAACAGTTCCTGCCCGCACAGGGGTGTGGGGTGGGGGGCAACCTAAGCTGCACGCAGGCTCAGAGCTCGAAGCAAGTAAGGTCACAGCTGCCACCCAGCACAGAGGAGGGGCCTGAACTGAATGCCAACTCCCTTCCCTGGCACAGACAGGTGGCAGGCAAGGGCCCAGAACAAAGTCTGAACACCAGCTCTGCCCCGACAAGCTCCACAATTCTGGGACACTGATGTCATCTCTCTGAGGCTCAGTTTTCTCATCTGCAGAATGGGACAGTCATTCTGGCTGCTGAGCACTCAGCGTGTGGGGCAGCGTGCCTGGTCACTGAGCACCCACTCACAGCGGCACCCCTGGGCCCTGGGCATCAGCGGGGAGCACATCGGACCAACACCCTGCCCTCGAGGGGTGTGCGTTTCAGAGGGGACGGGCAGGAAGCAAGAGGAGCAAGTGACACGTGAGGTGGCAGATGGCATTCCGCTCTCCACAGGACAAATGCACAAGGGGAGGCCGACGAGGGTATGGGGGATACGCGGTGATGGAAGGATGATGTACTGAGAATTGTACACCTGAAAGTTATGTAATCTTATTAACCATTGTCACCCCCAATCAATTCAACAACAATTTTTTAAAAAGAAGAAGAAAAATACAGGAGCGGGACGTAGGGAAGGTAGGCCATGGTGCAATCCAGGAAAGCCTTCTGGAGGAGGCGACATTTGGGCAAGACCTGAGCGTGGTGGCGGGGGCTGTGCGGAAATCTGGGGAAGAGCTCCAGGCAAAGGGCGGCGCGTGCACAGGCCCTGGGGGCGCAGCCCACGGGGAGGAGGGCGGGTGGGAGTGGGGCTGTTCTGAGGACCAGACTGCAGGGCCGGGACCATGGCGAGGAGGGTGGCTTTGTTCGGAGCGAGAGGAGCCCTGGGAGGGTCCTGAGCCCAGGGCTGTCCCGAGACGACAGCACACACAGCGCATGCAGCGCACTCGGGGCTGCAGTGACCACTCGGGGGGCCTGCCAGGAGCCCCGCTGGGGCGGCTTTATTTGTTGCGCCCTGGCCCCCGCCAAGCCTCAGTCCTACGGAGGCCCAGACCCAGGGAAGGGGAGGAGGGGGCTTCAGCTGCCCAAGGGGAGGGAGAGCCCGTCCAGGCCACGGGGAGAGGCGTCCCGAAGACCTGCTCTGAGGCCCTGAGAAAGGGCTCCCCTCCCCTGTGGCCACACAATGGACCTGCATCCAGTGCTACAGAGCCGAAAGCCAACTAGGGGGCTGGACCGGGGGCCCCAGGTCCCCACATGCAGGGGAAAGCTGGGATGGAGGACAGATTCCCAAGGCTCTGGCATCACCAAGGCTCCTTCACGGAGCCCCCTTTCCACAGCCCCGTTTCCACTGAGACCCCTGCCCAGAGGCCACAGAGGGGCTCGCGGTCCTCCTCTCCCATCCTGGGGGCTCCCAGCCGCCTCCCAGCGGGTCCTCAATCCCACTCGGCAGACGATGAGCTAAGGCCCAAGAGGAGAAGTGCCTCAGCCACAGGCACACCGCAGGCCTCGCTCGCCTCAGAAGGCTCCTCCCGAACACCGAGGTCCTGGGGCAGGGCGGTCTCTGTGTACCCGTCATCATGTATGAAGCACCTCTGTAGGCACACGCTGTGCTGGGCCACGGGCATCAGAATGCCAACCAGCCACGCGCATGCCAGCACAGCAAGGCCACGAGGTCCCTGTGGCCAGAGAAAGCAGCCCAGACCCTGACCAACGCTTTCCGAGCACCTGCTGCGTGCCAGGCCTTCACGGCGCCCCGGGCCCGCAGCACCTGGGAGCCAGGATGGCGAGCAGACACCAGGGCCTGTGTGGGCCCAGCCCCGGGTGAGGGGTGGCAGGAGGATATGCCACGCCGTGCTGGCGGCACACGGATGCACCTGTGGGGTATCTGGGCAGGGGGAGCATTCAGCTCTGTCCCTGGCAGAGAACCAGTCCCCCCCAGCGCTCACACCCCCTGTCTGTACCACAGAGCGAGCCGCCCTCTGCACCAGCAGGCCGCTGGGAATTAGACTGGAGTGCGGCGCCCTCGGCCAGGGGGACCACGGGCCCGGGACAGGAAGCGTGGCCAGGGGGACCACGGGCCCGGGACAGGAAGCGTGGCCAGGGGGACCACGGGCCCGGGACAGGAAGCGTGGCCAGGGGGACCACGGGCCCGGGACAGGAAGCGTGGCCAGGGGGACCACGGGCCCGGGACAGGAAGCGTGGCCGCGGAGAAGTCGGTGGAGGCTCTGCTCACCCCCTGACGTGCTGTGTGGCTGTCAGCGGGACCCTGCCCCTCTCCGGCACAGCACAGCTCGGGAGGGCCCTCTCACCAGGCACCCCCGTGGGGGTCTGACATGACAGCTGGGCATGGGGGCAGCGTCCTGGGGACAGGCTGACAAGCTCGGGCTCTGGCCCCTGCCCCCAGAGAAGGGCCATCCCTTCGGCTGTCCTCTCGCCTGGAGAGGGGGACAAAGAAGCGTCAGGGACCCAGAGTTCATGTCTGCCAGGTCCGTGCCAGCACCCATCACTAAGAGAGCCACAGTGTGCACTCGGCGATGCACCGGGGCCCCTGCTGTCCAGCACCCGGAGCCCCTCTTGTCCCTTGGTGTGCTCAGCACGCCCCGCCCTCAGGAGCTTCTAACACTATTGGGAGTCCTTCCAAGGTGCCCCTCACGGAGCTGCCAGCCTCTGCTGAGAACTCTCCCAAGAGTCAGAATGGGGGGGTAAGGTGGGGACATGGGGGGATCTTCTACTCTAAGCCCTCCCCCCCCCCCCGGGCAGCATCCAGGGCTGGGGTCCCTACCTGACCCTCTGGGCCGCATGGCACAGTCCAGGGCTGGCGCAGCCTGGCCCACGTGAGGCTGGGGTTGGGGCAGGGCGGCCAGGGCCAGGCTTCCTTTGGCACCTGGGGTGGGGCAGGGCTGCCTCTGCCTCTGGGGAGACGGAGCCTGAGAACCGGGTTTCAGGGTTTGGGTCTGGAGGGCAGAGTCCCCAGCGCTTTGTCCCAGGGCTCCCACCTGAGCACAGGGAGCGGCGAGGAGAACCGGTCACAGACAGCACAGGCGGGCAGCCCCTAGGAAAGGGGGCAGGTGGCCCTGGTCCCGCAAGTCCAGGCTGTTGAGAGGCAGAGGAACCTCCTAGAACGAAGACCTCCTCCACAGAAACACTTCCTTGTGACCCCCATTCCCTGCGCAGGTTTAAAGTATTCACATGCCCCGAGCACCTTCCATCTGACCCCCCCCCCCCCAATCAGAGGGGCAGGGGCACTTGGCGGGGAGTCTGAGCTGAAACCCAGGGGCTCTGGGCTGCGGGGCCATCCTCTCCGTGGGCAAGGCCCATCTAAAAGCAAGCAGCTTTGGCTGGAGTCGTCGGCTCGCTCGCCAGCAGAGAACACCGTTTCCAGAATGTGTTCACTCCATTAGCGCCGAGAGTGAGAAGGAGAAGCGACTCCGAGGACCGAGGACCGAGGACCGAAGCTCTTGTGCCGGGGGAGGGGGAAGCTTTCTCAGGGCCGCGCATGGACTGCGACCCCATCCCCCCGCCCCCCAACCCTGATCCCGGGGTCCCCGGGAAGGTCTGGCAACACACGCAAGTGCCTCCCGAGCCCCTCGCGCAAGTCTGCCAGGGCCCGAGGGCGCCTCAAAGTTTCCCGGCGCTCCCCAGGATGGAGGTGAGCAGGGAGCAAAGTTCCCGGTGGCGTAGCAGCGGGAGCCATGGCGGGAGCCGGCAAGCCTGCAGTCAGCATTGCCTCCGGGGGTTCCCCAACCTCTCCCACCCCCTTCCCTGTGGCCCCACCGCCTCGCGCTCGCCCCGAGCCCGAGAGGGCCTGCGCGGAGCGGACGCCAGGCCCCCGGGGGCCGCGCGCGGGTGGCCTCGCACTTACCTCGGCGAGTGTCCGGGGCGCGGCGCGCTCCGCGTCCTCCGAGCTCCTCGCGGCCGTCGCCAGCCCCGGCCGCCGCCGCGCTGGCCGCATCGCCGCCGCCGCTCAGGGCAGCGCCCAGGGGCACTCCAGGCCGAGGGGCGCGTCGGCTCCGAGCGCGGATCGCTCGGGGTCAGCCATGGGTCGGGGACGCGCGCCTGCACGGCGCCCCGGGGCGCAGGGCGCTCGCTCCGGCCGGCGCGGCTACAGTCCGTCCCTCCGTTCGGCTGTGAAAGCGGGCGACGCGCCTCCTCCCCCGCCCGCTGTTATCCGATCCCAGGCCGGCCGGGCACGCTCCCCACGCCGCGCGCCCCGCCCCGCCCCGCCCCGCCCGGCGCTACCTGCGGGCTCCCGGGCCCCAGCCCCTCAACCCTGGCCACCGAGATGAGGGAGAGGGCGGCAGCAGGGAGGCCGGGCGGGCGGTGAGAGGGATGGAGGGCGAGGAAGCGGCGGGAGGCGGAGGCACGGCGCGCACCCAGCTCCGCGTCCTGCGACCACCAGAACACAGCTCGGCAACTCCTCCAACTCCCCCGGGAGCACGCTCCCAGCGCGCCCCGCCGCCGCCCCGGGGGCCCCTGGCCCAGCCAGCGCCTCCCCAGCCCCGGGAGGTCCCCCGCCCCATCAACCACATGCGCACTGGGACGCGCGTGTTCGCGCGCGCGCGCGCGCGCGCGCGCACACACACACACACACACACACAGGCACGTCCTCCAGGGACAAGCACAAACAGGTGCATAGAGAGCACACACACAGTCCAGGGAATCTTGCATGCAGCCGATACACAAGTTCACCCACACATGCAAAATGCATGCCCTGACATGCATGATGGTTGCAAGAGCACAGGGACATACACACTCATACATGTGCATTCAGGGTAGTATGTGCACTTGTGCACCCAGATCCCGGCTTGAACACCCTCGGAATCCTTCTCCCTTGCACACCCGGCCTGTGCACTCACACACACCATCTCCCCTCTCTAACAGCATCTCTCCACCTGGGCTGTTTGGCTTCTCTCAGATCCGGCTTGCCCCTCTGCGCTCCCCTTTGGATCCCCCTTTCTGCAGACCTGCCTCCGCTGTGACCCTCTCCTCCTGTCACCTCTGCCTCTGGAGGCTGGGCTTTTCCCCGCCTGTCCGCAGGGACCCTGCCCTCCCAGCCTCCTGGGCCCATTGTCTGGGCTTCTGATCTCAGCCGCCTGCAGGGCCCAGGACTTTCATCCTGGCAGACAGACCAGACGCTGGGCCTTGGCCTGGGGAGACCCCATGTTATCACAGTCTGACCCCTTGCTCCACCTTGGAGCCACAGAATTGGGCCAAGGAGGTGGGTCTGTGCCCAGAGCACAAGCCTGAAATGAATCCCAGGCCCTGGCCTCCAGCTGCCCCTTTAATGTGGGATGTAATTATGTGTCTGAGCAGTGGGGAGGCTGGCTGCAGGCGGGAGGAGGAGGATGCTTCCGGCCAACGCCCAGGCTGCGGGCGCTCAGACAGAGCAGTGCAGGCCTCCCTGCCGGGCTCCTGCCCAGGGAGCTGGTAGCCGCCACCTGGCCTGGGCCATCCAGAGAGGTCCCCAGCCTCAGGCTGTCCCGGGGTTGAATCCCGCCACCTCTACTGACCAGCTGAGGAAACAGGTCACTCGGCTCCCAGGCCACGCTTTCCCGGGATCAGGTTGGGAGAGAGGTTTCCCACCTCCGGGGCCTGCAGTGAGGCTCCACGAGGGCCTCCACCCAGGCACCCAGCGCAGCGCCGGCTGCTGAGGAGCGCTCCCGGCCCGCAGAGCTGGGAGCAGGCCTGGCTGTGACCTTGTTGTCCCTGCAGCCTCTGCAGTCCCTGCCCTTTTACAGGCGCAGGAGCTGAGGCACAGGGAGGTGGGCACGTGCCTGCAGAGCTGCTGAGGGCGAGTGGGGGCTCAGCGCCAGGGCTGTCCCCGCAGGAGCACTCTGTCCCCGCCAGGATGGCTGTCCAGCCTGAAATGGGGAGAGGGACACCCCAGGAGGTTCCAGCCACCCACCCCACCCCCACCGCCCTGACTGGCACAGCTGTCCTGGCTTCCTCCTCCCTCCGGAGACCAACCTCCCAGGGGCCAGAGGCTCTCAGGAAACCTCTCCTCCTTTTCCCTCCAAATGCCCACGGGGGAAGTGACTCAGCTCCCACCGTCCCCTCCCATTTCCTAGAACAGGGAGGCCACAGTTCATCACAGAAAGAATGGCTCCAAGCCCGCCCCCCCCCCCCCCTGGGAGGCCTCGTGGTGTGCCCACAGGGGAGCCGGCGCATCCCCTCAGCTGGGAGGTGGGTCTTGGCTGGGAAAAGGACAGAAACATCTGGGGTACCTCTGTGTCTAGGGTTCTAACAGCTCCTAGGACAAGGGGGTGAGCCCAGGGCATTCTCCACTCGAAACCCACCCGCAGACAGAGCTCCCAGCCTGCCGCTCAGGGAGCCAGTGGGAGGCGAGCAGTTCTCCCCGGGACTCCGAAGCGCCCCCGGGCCGCTCTCCACCCTGTCACAGGCCACGCCAAGCGTCCTGCCCAGGTCCCTGAGCACAGACTGTCCTTGCAGAGGCCAGCCCTTCAGGCTCCGCATCCCGCCCTCCTGGCCCGCCTCTGGCACCAGCATTCAGTTCTCAACCACCATCATGTCACATAAGCAGTTGTTAAGGGCCCGGGTGCACGGCCCTTCGCTGGGCGCCACGGGTGCCAGCCTCCCTCCAGGGCGCACGTCCATGTTCCAGATGCAGAGACCGAGGCACAGAGGGCAGGATGTGTGCGGGCGTCTCTCTCACCAGCTCACACGCCTGCCCCCCGGCTTCTGGTCTGTGAACAAAGGGGCTCACAGCCCTCCCAGAGCGAGGCATACAGCCGCTGCTCCCTCTGGTGTTGGGGATGCCCCATGCCAGGCCAGGTGTGAGGGAGCCAGACAAGTCCCTTGCTGAGGTCCTGAGAAGCCGATGACACGAAAGGGAGTTGGTGTCCCACACACAGTAGGAGTTCTAGCAAAAGACACCTTTCCAGCTCAGGGGTTGAGTGTCAACCTGTGAACCAGGAAGTCACGGTTCGATTCCCGGTCAGGGCACATGTCCGGGTTGAGGCTCGATCCCTGGTGGGATGCTTCTATCTCTCTCTGCCTCTTCCTTCCTCTCTGAAATCAATAAAAATATTTTTTAAAACAAAACATACCTTGCAAACCCCTCTGATTCTGCCCAGTGCCAGCTTCCCCTTAATCTGAAATTCCCTCTCTCCCCTGGGCCTGGCACGTAGTAGCCATGCACGAAGCCCTTGCTGCCATGGGTGCCCTCGGAGCGCAGCAGGAAGGCCCGTGGGGACCTCTCCTTCTGCTGAGGAAATGGAGGCCCAGGCATGGAAGGTGGCTCCCAAGGCCGCCACGCCATCGGGGCACGGAGGAGCAGCCTGCTGCGGGGATTGTGGGCTGAGGAGCAGCAGGCTGTCTGCTGGCTTCTGTAATGTTTATGTCTTAACGTGACGATGCCAGCGCATGTGTTTCCGTCATAAGTTAATCATGGGCTGAGACGCGAAGACCAGACGGTCCCTCGCTGGTGCCTGTCTGGTACCACGCAGCTCCACCGGCAGCCCAGAGCCCTCCCAGCCGCAGAGAGCTCGAGGGCACCGCCTCCCAGGAGCCCACCGGGTTTCCCGCCACCCCCTGGGATTTCAGCCCAGCCCCAGCCCCGGAGTCAGGAGACCCTTGAAAACATACAATGGGCTATGCGTGCCCAGCTCCCTCTTCCAGGGCAGCTGTGAGAGCCAAAGTCCCCAGGCCCAGGCCCTACACCCCTCATCTGGCCCAGCCCCCTCAGCCTTCCTGTTCCAGACACACTGGCCATTCAGCCCTCGGATGCCACCAGCTCAATTCTGTCACTAGACTTTATCCCTAAACTGCTCTACCTTCTGGGACAGCCCCCCAGGGCCTCCCCGTCCCGTCTCACTCCTTCCCACACCAGTCACTCTCTGAGGCGTCTCATTTATTGTGGGTCTCCCACGAGGCATATCCATCTGTACAGACAGGGACACATCTGTCCGGAGTGTTCACAACCCAGGCCCAGCACACGGGCACAAAGGAACACGGGATGGAGAGACCCCGGGGCCACAGGGCGGCTCCTGGCAGAAGCCTGGCCTTCTCCCCCAGCAAGTGTCCAGGGCCGGGGCTCACCCTCCTCTCACCTCCACCCACTGGCGGCTCGTGAGAGCCACACCAGCTGGTCCAGGACCTGCCTTCCTGGGTACAAAGCCCGTGGCCAGGAATCAGGGGCACATGTCTATGTTCCCCAGGGCCAGGGGAAAGGGGGCCCCCCGCACGCAGGTGGTGGCACAGAGCAGAGCTCAGGCCCAGTCCCTCCCCTCACGCCGTGCTCCCACGAACAGCACAGCGGTAGTGACAACGTGCATTGGCCTGTGCCAGGCTCCGTGGACGCATCAGGAAGGATGACGGGCAATCGCCCGGTGGACAGATATGTAAACTCCACCCGGGGTGAGTGACAAAATGAGACCTGGACGGGCCTGAGCTCGCAGCGAGAGGGGTGCCGGGAGGGTGGTCGCCCCCCTGGGCAGTCCTGGCAGGTGCTATGGAGAAGTCAAGAGAGTGATTGCCTGGCTCCCTCAAGGCCACACTCCCCTGCCTGCCCCCGGGCCGCAGGCCCAGGCCGACCCTGGGGCATTGATTAGAGGAGCAGACCGTGAGGCATGGCTGGCGGCCTGGGACACAGGACACTGAGCCCCTCCCGCTCGGTCAGGAAGCAGCATTGATTAGCTCCGCTGGAGCCGCCACCTGACCACTTCCCTCAGGAGCAGGCTCTCCCTCCCCCACAGCCCCTGGGAGCCTCAGCCATCAGAGGTGGGCCTAGCAGCCAGGTAACCTGGCCTCTCCTGGGTGCGAGGAGGGCACTGTCCTGGCTGTGCAACTTCACAGGCATCAGTGGTCCATGTTCTCCACGATTTAGACCCTTCTTTGGGGAGCCATGCTCCCTGGGGGCTCACCACCTAGATCTAATCTATCCTACCACCTGGTGCCTGGGCACAGGGACCATTCCCAGGGCCCATGGGTAGGCAAGTGGCCCCAGCATGCCTGTGAGCTTTACTGTGATTGGTTGAGATATGGGCATGTGTTTGAAGCCAACCAATGAGGACTGGCCCTAGACTGGCTGAATCAGCTGGAAAAGAAGGAGCTCTATCTTGCAGGGGCAGCTGGGGACCCCTTGGCTGCTACATGGGCTGAGCGCCCCCTAAAATAAGACCCACCCAAATGAGCGGAAATGCTGAGAGAAGCCAGAGTCCAGGCAGGCTCCTGTGGGGACTTTCAATCTAGCCCTGGACTTGTGAGTTTTGCAACCTAAACCATCCCTTTTCTACATGGAGGTTGTTGAGACGGTTCTGCACTCTCTCCGTGTCCCTGAGAGGCTGCTGGCGGCAGTGGTGGGTGTAATATGACCAGCAAGGACTCAAAAATGTCCTCAAGCTCTCAACCCTCTCCCTTCTGTCTGCCGGGTGCGTGAGGGCTGCCTGGCAGACCCGGGGACAAACGGGGTCTTCCCCTCCCTTCCATCTCACTGTCTCCCTCCCTCTAAAGGGACAGAGCTCCCAGGAAGGTGGGGAGGCTGGCTGGTCCCAGGCTGACAAGAACAAAGGGCAATAAAGGGAGGGAGGGAGTCACTCCAGCCTCTCACAGTTAAAAATAGCTTCCCTCAGGAGGCCTCCTGCTGAAATAATCCAGCCAGTGACCCGCCACCCTCCACTTGGTGGGCACTGCCTGCCTCCTCCCACCCCCATCAGAGGACCCCAGGAGGGCCCTCACTCTAGGGATAGGGACTCTCCCCAACACCTGCCCCATGACCAGCCCCTCACCCTTCCTTCCTCACATGGAGGCAGGCTGAAGCCGGCCTCAGTGTGCTCATCTCTGCAGTGGGCCTGGCTCTGACACAAGGAGGTAGTCCAGAGGCCTGACAGTGGGGAGGTGAGGGACCAGGACACACTCCCCTGCTGCCCAAAAAGACTCCAGAGGCAGAACAGGGCCCAATGCATGGCCCTATTTATGTGAAGAAAAACTGCCGACCCATTTGCATTAGCAAAGGAAAGCCTGCGGCAGTCTGGAGGTGAAACTGTCAGTGGTACGCCCTCCTGAGAGGGGACCCCCTGCACACGCTTTTGTGTGCAGCCCACACCTCACCTTCCCCTTGAGTGCGCGGCCCGCTGCTGGCCTGGCCTCACGTCCCCGGGCCCAGCCGCTGCTCAGGCCCCAGCCTGGCTGGTGGGCCGTGAGGATGAGAAGCGTTTGGGCGTGTGTGACCCACAGGCACATCTGACTGCATCAGACTCTGAAGTCCATACAGAAAGAACTTTATTATTATTTTTTTTTAATATATCTTTACTAGAGGCCAGGTGTCTCTTAGCCCAGCCTGCACCCTCTCCAATCTGGGACCCCATTTAGTCCCGATCCCTGTGGACAGTCAGACATCCCTCTCACAATCTGGGACTGCTGGCTCCTAACCACACCCCGGCCAGCCTGATCGACACCTAACTAACTGCTCTCCTGCCCGCCTGATTGCCCCCAACTGCCCTCCCCTACAGGCCTGGTCACCCCTAACTTCCCTCCCCTGCAGGCCTGGTCACCCCCAACTGCCTTCCCCTGCAGACCTGGTAACCCTCAACTGCCCTCTCCTGCAGGCCCAGTTGCCCTCAACTGCCTTCCCCTGCCAGCCATCTTGTGGTGGCCATCTTTGACCACATGGGACAGCCATCTTGTGTGAGGGCATGAGGGTCAATTTGCATATTACCTCTTTATTATATAGGATTGATTTCAAAGAGGAAGGGAGAGGGAGAGAGAGAGAGAGAGAAACATCAATGATGAGAGAGAATCATTGATTGGCTGCCTCCTGCATGCTCCCCACTGGGGATTCAGCCCACAACCTGGGCATGTGCCCTTGACCAGAATCGAACCCAGGACCCTTCAGTCCGCAGGCCGACGCTCTATCCCCTGAGCCACACTGGCCAGGGCCCCTTTATGTTTTAAAGTCCGGTTATTGTGTCTGCCTGAGGAAGTTTGACAGCTGTGGGGGTGGACAGGCTCTCTGGTTGCACAGGTCATTCCAGGAGTCATGGCCGAAGCTCCTCTCCACAGAGACTCCCCAGCCTGGCCGCTCAGGGCCGAGCCACTCAGGACCAGCATGGGGAGAAGGCGAGTGGCTTTCTGGGCCTCGGTCCTTGCTCTCCACCTCCAAGCCTTGGCCTCAGCAGCTCCATCAGGCACCTGCTCTCCACCCAGTGCCGGCACCTGGGGGCTCTCACCCACCCCAATATCCGCACCTGGGGGCTCTCACCCACCCCAGTGTCTGCAATGGGGGCTCTCCTCCACCCCAATGTCCGCACCTGGGGGCTCTCACCCACCCCAATGTCCGCACCTGGGGGCTCTCCTTCACCCCAGTGTCTGCACCTGGGGGCTCTCACCCACCCCAATGTGCGCACCTGGGGGCTCTCACCCACCCCAATGTGCGCACCTGGGGGCTCTCACCCACCCCAATGTCCGCACCTGGGGGCTCTCCTCCACACCATGTCCGCACCTGGGGGCTCTCCTTCACCCCAGTGTCCGCACCTGGGGGCTCTCCTCCAACCCAATGTCCGCACCTGGGGGCTCTCCACCACACCATGTCCGCACCTGGGGGCTCTCCTTCACCCCAGTGTCTGCACCTGGGGGCTCTCACCCACCCCAATATCCGCACCTGGGGGCTCTCACCCACCCCAGTGTCTGCAATGGGGGCTCTCCTCCACCCCAATGTCCGCACCTGGGGGCTCTCACCCACCCCAATGTCCGCACCTGGGGGCTCTCCTCCACACCATGTCCGCACCTGGGGGCTCTCCTCCACCCCAATGTCCGCACCTGGGGGTTCTCACCCACCCCAATGTGCGCACCTGGGGGCTCTCACCCACCCCAATGTCCGCACCTGGGGGCTCTCCTCCAACCCCAATGTCCACACCTTGGGGCTCTCCTCCACCCCAATGTCCGCACCTGGGGGCTCTCACCCACCCCAATGTCCACACCTTGGGGCTCTCCTCCACCCCAATGTCCGCACCTGGGGGCTCTCACCCACCCCAATGTCCGCACCTGGGGGCTCTCCTCCACCCCAATGTCCGCACCTGGGGGCTCTCACCCACCCCAATGTCCGCACCTGGGGGTTCACTTCCACCCCAATGTCCGCACCTGGGGGCTCTCACCCACCCCAATGTCCGCACCTGGGGGCTCTCACCCACCCCAATGTCCGCACCTGGGGGCTCTCACCCACCCCAATGTCCGCACCTGGGGGCTCTCCTCCACCCCAATGTCCGCACCTGGGGGCTCTCCTCCACCCCAATGTCCGCACCTTGGGGCTCTCACCCACCCCAATGTCCGCACCTGGGGGCTCTCACCCACCCCAATGTCCGCACCTTGGGGCTCTCACCCACCCCAATGTCCGCACCTGGGGGCTCTCCTCCACCCCAATGTCCGCACCTGGGGGCTCTCCTCCACCCCAATGTCCACACCTGGGGGCTCTCCTCCACCCCAATGTCCGCACCTGGGGGCTCTCCTCCACCCCAATGTCCGCACCTGGGGGCTCTCCTCCACCCCAATGTCCGCACCTGGGGGCTCTCTTCCACCCCAATGTCCGCACCTGGGGCCTCTCACCCACCCCAATGTCCGCACCTGGGGGCTCTCACCCACCCCAATGTCCGCACCTGGGGGCTCTCACCCACCCCAATGTCCGCACCTGGAGGCTCTCACCCACCCCATTGTCAGCACCTGGGGGCTCTCACCCACCCCAATGTCCGCACCTGGGGGTTCTCACCCACCCCATTGCCAACGCCCATGTAGGGTCTGGGGTAGTCACTGCCTGGTGGGTGGGCGGGCGATGCAGGTCTTCTGAGGGATATGGGGAGGGCCCAGGGCAGCCCCAAATCCGTGTCGGGGGCTCAGGGAAGGCGCCCCCTCCCGCAGCCTCACCGATGTTCCCCCTCCCAGGCTGGGTCCCACCCTCTTCCGGGCACCCACCGCCTCCTGGGCTGCCTCAGCACAGCCTGCCCAGGTCACTGTTCCTCTCTAACTCCAACTTGGCTCAAGCAGAGGGCTCCTGAGGACTAAGGGGTATCCCTGCTCCCCCTCCTCTAGCCCATCCCAGCACTGGCTCCCCCTGACTCAGTGCCACCTCCAGCCAGTCACTCCCTGCCTCGAACCCAACCCTGGCCTGTCAATCACAGCCCCGTGAAGCCAGCCCAGTTAAAAGAGCACACCTCTCTCTCTATGCCAGGAGCTCTTGTCTAGGAGCGTATCCCATGAGCGGCTCACAGCACGTACGTCCCGAGTGTCTCCCTTCAGAGTAGCAACAGCCTGCAAAGCCTTCCACACATCAGAGCAGCCCTGAGAAGGTGAGGGTGGCGGGAGTCGGGGTCCGCGGGCCCGGCCAGCCCGAGGCCCCAAGAGGCCCTGGCCTAGAGGCAGCAGCGAGGCAGTGGCCATGGCTGGGGCTGGGCCCGGTGGTGGGGTGGGGGGGGTCCACAGGTCCTAGTGCCCAACAATTCTTGTATGAGGTGCCACCCTGGGTCATGTGCCGCTTCTACAAAATGATGGACACCCTGGAGCCCAGCGACTGGTGCCAGTGCCGCCCTCATTGGGCGAGACCAGACCGCGCTCCTGTGGCCCTGGATCAACTGAAACGCCCGTGTGGCCGACCTCGTGCACAACCTCGCGCACTTGCAGCTGCTCTGTGCGAGGGCCATCGAAGCCGTCTGGCACCCTCCCGCCCTGCTCCCACCCTCCAGCACCGCAGCCCAAGGGCCCGCTCCATCTCTGCACCCTCTGAGGCCAAGGCCCCCAGCCCCCTGAAGTGGCAATCGTCAGCGTCCACCCTCCTCCCCCCAGCTTTTCCAGGCTCCCAGAGCCATTCTGGGCCTGAGTGCTGCTGCCCTGTCCAAAGCCCTGCTGCTCTCCGGCCACCGCCACCATCTCTAGAATCCTCTTCCGTCAAGCAGAGCCCAGAGAACCCGGGGTCCTTCCTGCATGGGAGCCCCCTCTCCATTCTGCTCGCCCCTCCATGAGGTTTTCCAGGGCACCCACAGCTTCTCAGAGGAGCTGAAGGCCGGGGATCGTGGCTGTGACATGTGCACGGGCGTCCTGAGGGACACGGTGAGCGGGGGAGAAGAGGGAGGAGGGGCGGGCCTGGGGCGGCCCCTGTGGGGCAGATCTTCTGACCGCGTGGAGCAGCTGTCAGTTCTGTCATCAAACATCGTGGACTTTGCTGGCTGCTGTGCTCAGAGCGGCTACCACTGCCTTGTCTGCGGCTCCCTGCCCAGCGGCTCCTGAAGGCCGCCTCCACTTCCAGACCCAGGCCTGCCCCCCCCCCGGGCCTCAGCGCCGGGCATCCTTCTGGGCACAGCCCGGCTAGTCAGTTTTACATCAGGACAGCCCCAGCCTCATCCATGGAGGTGTCTGGATGATAGACTGATGCCCAAACTGGGAGACTTTGGCCTGGCCCGTCTCAGCCATTTTGCAGTGGCCACCCTGGTCAGAGCAGCACCGTGGCTGGGACTCGGACCGGGCACGGCACCCTGCCCGCCCAGGAATGCACCAAGCCCCGGAGGCTGGCGGTGGACACCGATGCCCTCCGCCTCGGGGTGCTTCTGGAGGCCCTGCAGCCACAGGGCTGGAGGCGCATGGTGCTGAGGCCAAGTCCCGTACGGCCGGCCACAGAGGCTGCGGAGGGCGCCCGGTGGCCCTGGAGAGCACCCAGACCACACTCCAAGCACATCTGGCCTCAGGGCCTGGGCTGCCCCAGTCACCTCCCAGATCTGCACGAAGCACCTGGACCCCAGGCCCAGCCCTGCCAGACAGCCCTGCACAGGGGGCTGCCACGTGGACCCCTGCACCCCTCGGACAGGCTGGCTGTACTCAAGGGCGTGCCACCTGAGAGTTGTGGGGGAGCGGCCCAGAGCCCCAGCCCACAGCAGTGGAAGGATCACACCTGGGCCGCTCTGCGTCATCACGGCCACCACAGATTGTCCTCAACACAGCCTGACAGAAGACGGTGCCAGAGCTGGCCTTACACGAGGGTCCCGGACAGCTGCCTCCCAGACGTGGGCCTGGACCACCGACCCAGGAGGGGCCCGGAAGAGTGAGGACTTTCAGAGCTGATCTCTTCACCCGGGCAGGTCCCCCAAACCCGGATGTCAAAGTCCTCATGGTTGGAAGTTCTCAGAGCACACAGACCCTCAGGAGCCTGTGGGCAGTGGGGGTGGGCCCCAGCCCCGCAGGGCAGGGCAGGTGGTGGCCCCTGTGCTGTAGGGGTGTGGGCACAGGCCAGTCTCAGAGCCGCCCGGGTCAGCTGCCGGAAGCCAGCCATGGGGCAGGACATCTCCAAGGCCTGCCTTCAGCCCAGCACTTGGGGGAGAGGACAGCCCCTGCCATGGGAGGTGTGGGGAGGAATGCATGTCTGAAGGCTGCTGGCTGCCCGGCCAGAGGAGAAGGGGTGGGACCCGCAGTGGGATGCAGTGCGGGCCGGCGCCCCTGAGGGCTGGGCTGGGCCTGTGCAGCCTGGCCCCCAGCAGCCGCCCGGAGCCCTTCCCTTCGTCCTGGCTGACGCCCCGGAAGGCAGCCGCTCTGTGCCGTAGGGGCCTCCCAGCTGCTTGCCACGTGGCAAAGTGAGGTGTGGTTGCCCTATGGCTCAGTCCACCAGCTGGAATGAGGGTTCTGAGATACCCCAGAGAGTCCAGCAGCGCCCCACATCAGGCCAGTGTCTGTAGGCTTCTCTGAGGAGCTGGGAGCTCACCTAACGTGACTGCCTGCCAGCCAGGCACCCCTGATGCTACAGACAGGCTCCAAACCAAGTCACCTCCAGAGGCCGCAGGCACTGGTGTCACAAAGGGCCACTTCCCAAGGTGGGCCTCGGCCCGAGGCCTGTGTTACCCAGACAGTGAGAAGCCCCAAGGCGAGAAGTTGGGATCAAGGCAGAGAAAGGAGGGAAAACGGGACTCGCAGTTTTAGAAGCCAGTGAAGTTCATGAACAGGAGCGTCCTCAGAAGTGGCCCAGCTGAAGCACAGGCTCGCAGTGATTTGGTGTCCACAGTCAGGATGCACTACATGCCCACAGAGCTAGGCATTGGTGAAGTCCAAGTCGTACTAGACCCGTGGTCGGCAAACTGCGGCTCTTTGGCCCCTTGAGTGTTGTGTGGCTCTTCCACAAAATACCACGGCCTGGGGAAGTCTATTTTGAAGAAGTGGCATTAGAAGAAGTTTAAGTTTAAAAAATTTGTCTCTCAAAAGAAATTTCAATCGTGGTACTGTTGATTTTTGGCTCTGTTGACTAATGAGTTTGCCGACCACTGTACTAGAGCAATAAAATCTTATGTTTCAACCAAGAAAAAAACAAAAGAAAGAAAGTGAAGATAGAGATTTGTGCAGGGGAGCGCTCAGTAAATATTTGTTGAGTGAATCTAACAGGGAATATTTTCTGAGACAGTGAAAACAACACAGGGCAAGAGAGAGGGTGCTGGGTGCCGTCAGGTTTATTCTGAAGCAGGATATGCACATACATGCACCCATGCAGGTTTGGTAGAATGTTCTGGAAAAATATACCAGGAACTGGCTCCTGGAGGACTGGGAGGTTGGGGGAGCAGGAGGTAAGAGAGCTGTTTCCGTGAGTCTTCTGCATCTTTATCCCACGTGTCCCCAACATTAATTAATGTTTAAAGTAACTCAGAGATCGGGGATGAGAGAGGCTGGGGGGCTGGTCCAGGGAGCCTGGCCGTCACGCCCGTCCGGACTCCCGCTTTGCTCCTTTCCACGTTAGCTTCCCGCCTGCCCCCGCCCTGCGGAGCTGTCCCGCCACTGGTGACTGAGGAACACTCTACAGCAAGCACATCAAATTCGTCGCCCATGAGCATTTTTGTGGCCCAGCCAACATAACGGTATGTAAGAAATGTTTTAATAAAAATTTCATAACTTAGCCGAAACCGGTTTGGCTCAGTGGATAGAGCGTCGGCCTGCGGACTGAGAGGTCCCAGGTTCGATTCCGGTCAAGGGCATGTACCTTGGTTGCGGGCACATCCCCAGTAGGGGGTGTGCAAGAGGCAGCTGATCGATGTTTCTCTATCATCAATGTTTCTAACTCTCTATCCCTCTCTCTTCCTCTCTGTGAAAAATCAATAAAAAAATTAAATAAATTTGCATAACTTAATTTTTACAACATCCTGTTATACATAATTATTAATAACTAGTGACCCAGTACATAAAATTCGTGCACACTAAAAGAGGATTAATTAGAGGAAATATTTTAATATTGCTATTTGCCCTTTCTCTATAATAGAAGTGTCAGAGATGAAAGAAAATTAGTAAAATGTATATGAAAATCTTCCTCCTGTCAGAGTCTGGGGCATGCTGCGGGACCCAGAGTCAAGTCCCTGCCCACCCGCGGCGCCTCAAAATCACGTGAGACCCAGACCCAGCTGGCCCCACCCGCATTGGGCGAGGTCCAGACCTGGCTGGTCCCAGTCCCATCAAGCCCTGCCGGGGTGGAGGGCACAGCCTGAGGTCCCCAACCTGGGGCAGGGGGAGCAGCGTGAGGTCCCCCAGCCCAGCACCAGGGTGGGGGCACACCTTGAGGTCCCCCGTCAAGCCCCTCCAGGTGGGGGGCATGGCCTCAGGTCCCCCGGCCCTGCGCCAGGGCAAGGGGTGTGACCTCAGGTCCCCCATTAAGCCCTGCCAGGCAGGGGGCACAGCCTGAGGCCCCCCGGCCTGGGGCAGGGGGAGCAGCCTGAGGTCCCCTGGTCTAGCACCAGGGTGGGGGCGCACCTTGAGGTCTCCCGTCAAGCCCTGCCAGGCGGGGGACATGGCCTGAGGTCCCCTGTCAAGCCCCATCAGGCAGGATCGCAGGCTCAGGTCCCTGCTGATTGCTCTTTAAGGCTCATTATGGGAACTCAGCCTCTGCTGTGGGTGCAGCCATCTTGTGTCAAGGAAACCCCGCCTCTGCTGTGGGCACCGCCATCTTTGTGAAGGTGTGACGATCAATTTGCACATTCCCTCTTTATTAGATAGGATGAACTACAACGTTCGCTAATGACTGATGACTATAATCGTGTTGCATTCATTTCCCTTACACGCCTTACACGCAGGCGCACCGTTTCTCTCCACTAATACCAGCAGCGAGTATTTTAGCAGCCGTGTCATTAGTCTTGGACTGGCTTGTTTGGTGAGCACAACAGGAAATATTTTGCTTTTGGAGAACAAGAAAAATAGGTTTATTTGTGTTATGCCTATTAATATGTGCAGTTATTCAGTGTCTGGTAAGTTAATGTTCAAGAAAAAATATTAATTTTTATTAAAATGTTCTATTATTTTATGTTAACGATGACTCGTTTCAGCCCTTTTGTACTCAGCATGTCTCTATTGAAATAAACCTAATTTTCTATGAAAACTGAAGCTTTTGTTTGTTTGCGGCCACATAAGCTTACACCTTGTTGATTTGGCCCGTGTTAGCCTTGGAGTTTGACACACTTGCTCTACAGTGACCCAAATCTCCCAGAAGCTCCTGCGGGACACCTTGCTCTGAGCCAGGACCAGGCAGACTTGCTGGCAGGAGGGCGTGTATGGCTCTTTCAGGAGGGCCACAGGGTCCCCCCACCATGCCCTGTTCCCTCAGCCGAGCGCCCTCCCTGCTTGTGTCCTCACCACAGCTTCGGTGCTGGTCCGTGTTAAGGAATTTGGTGGTAGATTTGGAGTAAACTCTCCCCCAGTCTGGCCCACCCACAGCACAAGGGGCAATTAGTATCCACTCCATTTAAAATCTATTGCCTGCCTGGGAGAGGGCATGATAAATATAGAATCAATTGTATTAACAGTAAATCCCCGGGGCCAGCCCAGACCCCTGTGAACAGAGGATTCAGCAGTGACCCTTTAAATGAGGCAAACACCTATTAAACCCCACTGTGTGCCAGGCATTCTAGTGGAGGGTGGGTAACAGCACAGGATCTGGGGTCAGAAAGACTCGGGTTCAAATCTCCACACCAGCACTTGCATGCTGTGTGACCTGGGGCAAGTTACTTCATCTCTCCGAGCCTCAGCTCATTCTTCTGCCCAACGGGGACGACATGCGTGTTTTCCTTGCATAGCTGTGGTGAGGCTCACATGGGGGAAACTCACCCAGTGTCGGGCACAAGGCAAGGCCTCCTAAAGACCAGAGGTCATTGACTGTCATTGCTAGTCACCAGACGTGGCATTATTCGTGTCACTTATTTGTTAAAAAAAAAAAAAAAAAAAAAACTTTATTGTCAAGAGTACTACAGATGTTCCTCCCTTTTTCCCCCATTGCCCACCTCCACGAGGTTCCCTCCCCACCCCAGTCTTTTGCCACCCTATGCACATATGCATGTAAGATTTTTGGTTAATCTCTTCCCTGCCCCTCCCACTTTCCCTCTGAGATTCCTCAGTCTATTCCATATTTCCAGGCCTCTGATTCTATTTTATTCATCAGTTTATTTTGTTCATTAGATTCCTTGTTTGTTTATTCATTTAATTTTTAAATTCAATTGTTGATAGATATGTATATATTGCCATTTTATTGTTCATATTTTTATCTCTTCTTCTTCTTCTCTTTCTCCTCTTTCTTCTTCATCTTCTTCCTCTTCTTAAAGAATACCTTTCAGCATTTCATATAATACTGGTTTGGTGGTGATGAACTCCTTTAGCCTTTTCTTGTCTGTGAAGCTCTTTATCTGACCCTCAATTCTAAATGAGAGCTTTTCTGGGTAGAGTAATCTTGGTTGTAGGTCCTTGCTATTCATCACTGAATATTTCTTGCCACTTCCTTCTGGCCTGCAGAGTTTCTGTTGAGAAATCAGCTGACAGTCATATGGGCACTCCCTTAGGAAACTAACTGTTTTTCTCTTGCTGCTTTTAATATTCTCTCTTTGTCTTTAACCCTTGGCATTTTAATTATGATGTGTCTTGGTGTGGGCCTCTTTGGGTTCATCTCGTTTGGGACTCTCTGTGCTTCCTGGACTTGTAAGTCTATTTCTTTCACCAGGTAGGGGAAGTTTTCTATCATTATTTCTTCAAAGAGGTTTTCAATATCTTGCTCTCTCTCTTCTCCTTCTGACACCCCCATAATGCGAATGTTGGTATGCTTGAAGTTGTCCAAGACCCTCCTTACACTATCTTCATATTTACCACCATTGTTTTGAACTCTGTATCTAGCAGTTGCTTGCTTCCATTTCACTTAGTTATTTTTCTGGAGATTTCTTCTGTGCTTTCATTTGTGATATGTTTCTTTGTCTCTGCATTTTGACTGCTTCCCTGTGTTTGTTTCTATGTATTAGGTAGAGCTGCTATGTCTCCTGGAATTGGTAGAGCAGCCTTGTGTAGTAGGTGTCCTGTGGGGCCCAGTGGCTCAGCCTCCCCAGTCACCTGAGCTGGGTGCTCCAGTTGTGCTCCTGTGTGGGCTGTGTGCACAGTTTTGTTGTAGTTGAGCCTTGATTGCTGTTGATGTCACTGGGAGGAGTTGACTTCTCCTGCACAGCAGCTCTCCCACTGTAGACGCAGCTGGTCTTCACAGCCAGCTGGCCTGGAAGTGACTTGCTTCCATGGGGCTTTGGTGCTCACTGAGTCTGCCCCTTGAGTGTGTAGCATGTGGATGTGTAGAGTTGTAATCTGGTGTGGTCTGAAGCTGACCAGCGGGTGCACTGGCTCTGGGGCCTCCCAGGAGGTGCAAAGTCAGCCACTGCCTGTGCCCTGCCTGGCACCACCTAGTACAAGTTACTGACTGGCAGGCAGATGGTTGCTATTAGTGTTGGAGCCCAGGAGAGACCAAGCTGTGAACCAGGGCAGGCTGGTGCTAGTGCTGGGTCTGGGACCATTTATTGTGTGGTATGGGACATGTTGAGTCCAGCTGCTTGTCTGAGAGAGTTAAGGAAATTCTGAAGCCTGAGCCAGGACAGGCCATTAATATGGAAAAGCCACTGAAACAGCTTGGGTGGGGCTGCAAATTGGGCTGGGTCTCAGGGAATCTCCAGTGGGTTTGATGGAGACTCAGATATGGCCCCTGCCAGTTGGCTCTGCGAAGGAGGCTGTCTCAGCACAGGAACCATGACCTCTGCCAGCACCCCTGTCAGTGTTGATGTGCTTTCTACTTTAATTCTTTCATTGTAGGACTTCCATCCAGCCAATTTGGTTCTTCCTCCATTCATCTCTTCAGCATCACTTCTTTCCATCTCCTTGGCTGGGGAGGGCAGAGCAGGGAAATGCTAGGTTGGGGCTCAGGGCCCTCATCTTTGAATGGAGGAAAGAATCACTCTTTTCACTGACCTCTGGCTGGAATGCAGTGTTGCCTTTGATGTGAAGTAGAGCAGTGAGCCTGTGTCTCAGCAGTGCCTAGGCCTGCATCATCCAGAGAAGGGACAGAGGGTTCATGCCTCACTCCTGGGGGGGGGGGGGGGTTGCAGGCCTCCCCAAATGTCATTTACATGGATTTCTGCCGTAAAATTATGGTTGAGATTAACCTGCTATTCAACCAGATCATCAGTGCATCCATGAAGAAGCAGCTAACTCGCCCATCACCATGTGCTTCCTCTCTGCTGTGGCAGCTGGGCCCTTGGAATCTTTAGCTGCTTGATGCCTAGAAGACCAGGCCTCTGAGGAGGGGTTGGAGGAACAGGAAGCAGCCTGAGGGAAGGCACCACGATGGTGCTGGGCCCACTGACCTCCAGTCCCTCCTGCAAAGACTTCACAATCCCAGGACTGGGCTGTGTCCTTGGTGCCCTCCTCACTCTGAGCCCTGCCTGGCCATGGCACCAGCTCCAGGATGTCTGCGACCCTTCAGAGGGGTCAAACCAAGATGGGGTGTCTGAGCCCTGACCAGGGGCCAGCAGGGTTTCATGCTTGGGGGTGCTCTGGCCCCCTCGGGCCCTGGGGAAGCCTCATGCTATCACCCCTGGAGCCTTGATTGCCAGGTCTGCACAAAGACCCCTAACACTGGCTGCATGTCTTGAAGCACAGTAACCTCCATCTTGTGTAAAAACTGCTGTTTGAAATTTTAACCCTGCTATTTTGGCTTCTGTAAACGCTTGTTTGGTTAAATAATAGGAAAAAATAAGACTGCTCCCATTCCAGAGAGGCCATGAGCTGTGCCCCAGACAGAGTCGTCAGTGCTGGCGCCAGGCCAGGCCTGGAGATGTGTTCTCACGGCCTGTCCCAGCACACAGGCCCTCTTCCTCAGAAGGCCCGGAAGCCTCGTTCCAAACTTGGGAGACAAAGAGCTAGAAAAAGTATAAATAGGGAGAGCTCCCTCCATGTGGGGCTTAGACTTTGGAAACAATATTCCCCTAAGCCCGCCGGTGTAATAATAAAGGATTCCAAAATTTGTCTCATTAAGGCATGTCATGTCGGCTCGCTGATTTACAATATAACAGTCTCAGTCCTCCCAGCGTCCTGGCCAGTCTCCTGGCACCTCTGGTCACTGCAGCAGTCCCACTGCCACCACCTCCAGCCCCTGGCACTTACTCCAGATCTCTGCATGCGCCACTTTTACTAAAACTATTTTTTAAATATGTTTTTATTGATTTTAGAGATAGGGAGAGAGAGACAGAAACATCAATGAGAGGGAGACATTGATCAGCTGCCTTCTGCATGGCCCCTGCCAGAGATTGAGCCCGCACCCGGGCATGTGCCCTGACCGGCAATCAAGTCGGAGGCCTCTTGGTGCAAGGTCAATGCTCAACCCCTGAGCCGCACCCACTGGGCTGCAGGTGCCACTTTTTCACCAGCCTTGGGTCTCTGTCAAATGTCTCTTCTCGGTTTTACATAGGCATCCTTCTGGATGCCTATGTAAAACCGCCCCCCACTCCCTCGTCTCTGTCCAGCTCATTCTTTTCTGTATCACACCCCCCACATGAGATGGTGTGTACATCACTGGTTGTGTTAAGTGTTCTCCCAAGGAGGCACGTCTGTCTGTTTTATTCATTGCTGTGTCCCTAGCACCTAGATCGTACCGGGAGGGGTGGGGGGGAGACAAAGCTTTGTCTAAAGAATAGAATCTTGCCCAGCCAGCATGGCTCAGTGGTTGAGTGTCGACCTATGAACCAGGAGGTCAGGGTTTGATTCCCAGTCAGGCCCATGCTCGAGTTTCGGACTCAATCCCCTGCAGGGGCCACACAGGAGGCAGCTGATCAGTGAGTCTCTCTACTCATGGATGTTTCTCTCTCTCTCCCCTCCCTCCCTCTCTGAAATCGGTAAAAATATGTGTGTGTTTTAAAAAAAAGAAGACCAGCATCTTCACACAGCTGCAGGGAAGCCGCTATGAGGACGCCCTTTGTTCCCTCAGGAGCATGAGGCTGGGGTCCGAGGGGCCGGCTGGAGCACATGCCTGGGAATCCGGGGGCTGGCACGGGTCTCTCTGTCTGAACCATGTCAGCTCCTCCCCGCTCACACCCCTTCCCCACAGTTGGGGCCCCTGGTGCCTGTGCAGTGTGGAGGATTGTGGGGAGCCCCCCGGTGCCCGTGTAGTGTGGAGGATTGTGGGGAGCCCCCCGGTGCCCGTGTAGTGTGGAGGATTGTGGGGAGCCCCCCGGTACCCGTGTAGTGTGGAGGATTGTGGGGAGCCCCCCGGTGCCTGTGTAGTGTGGAGGATTGTGGGGAGCCCCCCGGTACCCGTGTAGTGTGGAGGATTGTGGGGAGCCCCCCGGTGCCCGTGTAGTGTGGGGGATTGTGGGGAGCCCCCCGGTGCCCGTGTAGTGTGGGGGATTGTGGGGAGCCCCCCGGTGCCCGTGTAGTGTGGGGGATTGTGGGGAGCCCCCCGGTGCCCGTGCAGTGTGGGGGATTGTGGGGGAGCCCCCCGGTACCCGTGTAGTGTGGAGGATTGTGGGGGAGCCCCCCGGTGCCCGTGTAGTGTGGGGGATTGTGGGGGAGCCACTCTCAAGGTCTCACTCTTCTGGGGCCAGATGTCGCCGTAAACATCAGAGTGGAGCCAGCAAATCATCACAGAGACCTCCTCCCCCCAGGCCACTGGTGGGGCCTCGGAGATGCCCAGGTAGGGTGCCTTCCTCCAAGGGTGGCCACTCCTTGGCTGGGGACCCCATTCTGAAGAGCAAGACAGCGCCCAAAGCTAAGCCAACGTGGGTACAAATCTGTTCTTGGCCTCTCCTCAGCTGTGGGCCTTCGTAAGCCAGTCCACATCTCTGAGACTAGGTTTTCTATCTGTAAAATGGGAACATGAATCTCTCTCTTGTTATATTGTAGTGATAGTTAAGTGAGGTTGAATGTGTGAAGGGCAGGCAGGGCACCTGGGATGCATTCAATAAAGAATGGGTGTTTTTATTATCATTATCAACAGCAGCAGCAGCATCCTAGCCATCTGTACACCCAGTTGACCACTCATCAATTGATCCACCCATCCATTCATGTGCCCGCCCACCCACCTATTCATCAGTCCATTTGTCCATCTAGCCATCCATCTAGCCATCCACTACCTACTCATCCATTCATTCATCCACCCACTCATTCACCTATCCATTTGTTCATCCATACTTCTTCCACCATCCATCTGTCCATCCATCCATCCATCCATCATTCCTCCACCCATCTGCCCACTCATTCATCTATCCATCCATCTGTTTCCTTTCTTCATCATTTATAGCATCAACTTTTGCACTCATCCCTCACGCCTAGAGATTTTTCTAGCATCTGGCCCCAACCTTCCCAGTAGAAACCCTCTCTCTGACTCCAACAAATGTCAAACTTAGCCCGGCCTTTACCCTCTACCCGAGACCCTGCAAAGGCTTGGGGCTCATGTGGTGCAAGTCGAGGGCAGAGGAGGAAGGAGGACCACTGCTCATCCTCAGCCCTTCATGCTACTCTCCAGCCAAGCCCAGACTGGCAACAAGCAGGGTGCCCTGTGGGCGTCCAACCAACCATTCATCTGATCAGTCATTCATTCAAGTAATGCCTATCGGCACCCACTGTGGTGCAGCCACCGTGCCAGCTGCTGGGACCGAGCAGGGAGTGGCACAAGCAGAGCCTCTGCCCTGCGCAGGGGACAAAGGGACGCACGTGGAGAGGGGGTCAGAATGGCAGCGGCTGGAGAGGGAGCTGCAGTCCGGGTTAGCCCGCAGCAGCTTCCCCTGAGGGAGACCTGGAGGTGAGGGGAGCCTGCGGGGACCTGGAGGAAGAGCGCCCGGGCAGCAGGAATCGCACATGCAGAGGCCCTGGAACGGGCTTGTCCGGAGAGTCCCAGGTGAAGCTGCCCAGAGGGAGAGGGCAGGGAGTGGGGCTGGAGCTGAGGCTGGTGAAGCACTGGCTTTCGCCTGGGGAGTGGGGGCTGTCGGCGGGGAGGGGGGGTGTCGGGGGGGGGGTCGGGGGGGGGCTCAGCGGAGCTGTAACTGAGCTGACTTAGATTTCACAAGGAGGTGGGACGGCCCGGGCAGATAGTGAGCCTGACTGGTGAGGTCCTTGCTCTTCTCCAAAACCTTTAGGGCGGCTGGTGGCTGTAACTTCCTGGGAGGGCTCTGCCCCTCACCCCCCACCAGGGAGACCAAGGGCAGAGCCTGTGTCTGTCCCCTTGTCCCAAGCATCAGCTTGCAGCCTGGCACACGGTGGGAGCTGAGGGAGGGGAGGGAGCAATGTGAACTAGAGGATAAATGAGCAAAGGAGTGAGTGGGGGCGGGGGATGAGGCCAGAGGATCTCCCTCCTCTCCCTGCCCACAGCTGAATGGGCCGCGGTCCCTGGCTGGAGGCTGCGGGCCCCTGGCCGCCTCGTGGGCAGGCCTTAGCTCCGTGCGCCCGGGCTCAGGACAGCCTCCCTCGCTCCTCGGGCCCTGCCCGCTCTGCTCCTGCTCTTCCACAGCTGCACCCACACCTCATCCTGGGCCGGCGGGGCGTTGGGAAGTGCTCCCGGAGGGCTGCTCCCACAGCCGGGGCCCGGCAGGTACAGCCTCTGCGGGGGACCAGCCCGCGCTGCCGCCTCCGGAACCAGACGGGCAAGGGGAGGCCGGCCGCTCTCCAGAGCCCCGCACCGCTCCTTTCCAGATATGCCTGTGGGAGCAAAGTCCTCTTTTTAAAATCTAGTCTGAAATTTAACGTTTTTAATGCAAAACAGTAACGTCTGCTTTGTTTACTGCCCGGACCTCCTGGGCGGGAGGGGCGGGTCGGGGGACCCCTCCAGGCCCGTCTTCCCTCTGCGCCCTGCAGACCCATCCCTCCCTCCTGGTGCTGCCATTTGGGGATTCTGAAATGTCGGTGCTCCTGCTGAAGAGCCGCCCCGGTGGGGCTGACGGAACAAGGCACCAGGGGCACACGCCGGGAGGTGGAGGCCACACCGCTCGGAGAGGAGGCAGGCCGGAGTCCTGGCTGTGCGCCGCAGTGGGCGGAGCGGCCGGGGCCCCTGCCAGGGCGTGGAAAGGAGAGGTCGGCTCGGACGGAGGGCTGGCTGAAGGGCCAAGGGCACACCCCCGGCTGCAGGCTCCATCCCGCCCCGGTTGGGCGCGCGCAGGAGGCGACAGACCGACCATGCATGTCTCTCACACCCATGTTTCTCTCTGTCTCTCCCCCTATCTCCCACTCTCTCTAAAAATCAATGGGAAATAGCCTTGGGTGAGGATTAAAAAATAAAATAAAATAAAATGAGAGTGACTCACTGTGGGGACGAGGGGAGGGGCCCGTGAAGCCAGGGCCCTGCAGGAGACCTTCCGGCACAGGCACCAGGCCAGCTCCACGCATCCAGGACACCTCCCTCCCTCCCATCCCAACATGAGCCCCACACGCGCAGCTCTGCGTCCGCCCCCCACCCCGCAGCACTGCAGGCTCCTCGCACTGTAATGGAGCCCAGGGTCCCAGTGAGACAGCCCTTCGGCTCCCCCTCCAGAAGACTTTGATTCCCCGCCCCCGGCAGGCGGGCGGCCAGTGGCTGGACATGCTGCCACTGTGCTGGGGTGGGCTGGGTCCCCTGAGCTTCCCGCCTGCTTTCACTGCCAGGGTCCCTTGAGGCCGTTCATTCTAGGTGGACTACGGGAGCCTGAGGCTAAGATCCATGAGGACCCTGATTCCCGGGGACTCCGACGCCATGCCCACCTGACTCCATCCCTCCTCTCCACCCTCCTGGCCCAGTGAGGGCCTCATCGGGCTGCCAGGAGGTGGCAGCAGCCTCTCCAGCCACAGCCCCGCCCCCCCCAGCACATCCAGGGGTCCTGTGGCATCTGGGCCAGGGCCTGCTGCTCCTGCCCTTTTGCATGGCAAGAAGAATCCAAATTCCAGGGTTCTTCCCCTTCCTCTCCCACCTCGCTCTTCCTCTCTCTGAGGGTCACCCGCCTTTTATCTCCTGCATAGAACTTTCCTTTCGGAAACTGTCCCCTTTATTCCTTCACATGTTCATTTCCCATCGCCCTGCTGGACGGCTTGCCTCTTTCCCTGCTGCGTCCCCGGGTGTGGCACACAGTGGGTGCGCAATAGCAGGCGCTGGTGAGTGAGTGGTTCTATAATGAAGATCCTGAGGCTGCGCCCTCCGACCCCAGGTCTGGAGCTGATGGACCGACTGCCTGGGCGCAGCTGCTCCTGAGACGATGCCCTTCCCTGCTGGGGAGAGAGCAGGCTGCTGTTTTGCAAAGGGACGGAGGAGACTTGTGCTGAGTTAATGCCCCACGGGCACTCCTACCTACCTGCCCTCACCGCCCGCTCGGTGGGCCTAGCACCAGCCTCCACACTCTGACGGCACAGGCTGGTGGGCCTTGACCACAGTGGGGGCCCCGGAGTCTAGTGTGGTTGTGAGGGAGGGGTGGGGGGGGGACTTGAGAAGCAGAAGTTCTACCAGGAAGTACAAGGCAAGTCCTGGTGTAAAGTGGGGGTTTGGGAGAGGGTGTGGGGCTAATGGACTAGGAATGGCCTCACAGCTGCAGCCTGGTCACTCCTGGTTCCCAGGGGCTCTGAGCAGGGCTAATGGGGCTGAGCAGCCCTTCCCCAGCCCAGGGCCCTCCCCCGCCCAGGGCCCTCCCCTGGCCCAGGGCCCTCTCCCAGCCCAGGGCCCTCAGGACTGTTAGTGGGTAAGTGACCAGGAGCAAAGGGAAGCACAAGCAAGCCCCTCCTCCACCCTGACACTCAGGCAGCTCAGAGACCCACCTTAGCATGTGAAGCCCTCATTCCAGGCGGGGAAACTGAGGCCTCGTGTGCCAACCTGTTTCTATGTACCCCTCCCTTCCAGCTCTTGAGGTAGGGCTCACCTCTCCTCTTGGGGCCGCATACACTCAGGCACAGCTCCCAACCCCCCAGAGGAGGGAGGCAGGGACTATTCAACCTTTGGGCGTAGGAGGCACAGTGCCTGGAGCCCACTGACTGCTGGGTCAGCAGTAGGAGAAGGGATAGAGGAGACGAGAGCTTTACAGGGCCTTGAAGTCCCACTAAGTTTAAAGTTTGAGTTGGATAGATCAGCAGTGGGAGGCAGAGAGGGGATTTTTGCTAAGCAAGTTGGAGTCAGATGCTAGAAGAATCTTGCAGATAGATGAATTTAGAGACCGCTGCAATACATGATGAAGAAAAAAAAAAAACGGACATGTGGACAGATGGAGGAGTGAACAACAGGTGAGTGTATGTATGGGGAAAATGAACAATTGGATGGAGTGAGCAAGTAAATTGAGATGAATGAACAGATGGTGGATGAATAATTGATGGATGGATAGGTGAGTGAATGGATGGATGGCTATGTAGGTGGATGGGTGGATGGATGGATGAATGGGTGGGTGGGTGGGTGGGTGGGTGGATGGATGGGTGGATGGATGGATGAATGGGTGGGTGGGTGGGTGGGTGGATGGATGGATGAATGGGTGGATGGATGGATGAATGGGTGGGTGGGTGGATGGATGGATGGATGGATGGATGGATGGATGGATGAATGGATGGGTGGATGGATGGATGGATGGATGGATGGGTGGATGGATGGATGAATGGATGGGTGGGTGGATGGATGGATGGATGGGTGGATGGATGGATGAATGGATGGATGGATGAATGGGTGGGTGGGTGGGTGGATGGATGGATGGATGGATGGATGGATGGATGGATGGATAATGGATGGGTGGATGGATGGATGGATGGATGGATGGATGGATGGATGGATGGATGAATGGGTGGGTGGATGGATGGATGGATGGATGGATGGATGGATGGATGGATAAATGGATGGATGGATGGATGGATGGATGGATGGATGGATGGATGGATGAATGGGTGGATGGATGGATGGATGGATGGATGGATGGATGGATAAATGGATGGATGGATGGATGGATGGATGGATGGGTGGGTGGGTGGGT